>NC_081856.1:20642068-20794568 GCF_963259705.1 Myotis daubentonii
TTGTCTGAATGAATATTCCGTCCTACAAGCCACCCAACCCCAGACTCCTCTCCCCCTCAGCACTAGCCAAATTCACAATTATTAGTAAGATTAGTATCAATACTCTCCACACTTCATACCCAAGCGACTACTTTTCAAACTTATTTTGAATCTTAAAGGAAAACTGCTTCCTGGCGTCCTAGGCTGCCACCAAAGTTGCCACTTTTCTGAGAAAAAAAGACATCCATACTTCAGCTCAACTCCACCTCCTTCCTCCCTCCCTCCCACTCCGAAGACCGAGATTCTGGGGATGTCAAGGCTAAAGTCCCGTGTGTCTCTGATACGTCTCCTCAGTTCTCGCCTCTGCTTTGTTTGCTCTGCAAATGTTTCACAACTACCAGAGGACCAAAATAAAGGGGGTGGGGGCAGCGTTTCCCTTTCCTCTAGCTTTTGGGTCGGTCTTATGTTTCTCAGGGGTGTGTTTAAGGCTTCTCCGTGCACTGTTTGCAGAGGCTGGAGGAGACGCTGTTGAACAGGGCGCACTTCTCCGGGCAAGAGGCAGCCGGGGGCAGCCCGGCGCTGAACGGGTAGCCCGCAGCCTGCTCGTAGGCGCCCAGCGCCGGGTGCAGGGCAGCGGCCGCCGCCGCCGCCGCCGCGGAGCTGGGGAGCGAGGCGGCCGAGATGGCCTGGCCCTGGTTGAGGTAGGCGACCAGGCGCCGCATCTCCTCCAGGGCCTGCGCCTGCATGAGGATGTAGTTCTTGGCGAGCAGCAGCGTGGCGATCTTGGAGAGCTTGCGCACCGAGGGGCTGTGCGCGTAGGGGATCACAGCGCGCAGCTCATCCAGCGCGTCGTTCAGGTCGTGCATCCGCCGGCGCTCTCGGGCGTTGATGTTGAGCCGCAGCGCCTTTTGCTCTTTGGATTTCTTGCTGCTGCTGCTGCTGCTGCTGCTGCTACCGCCGCCGCCAGCGCTGCTGCTACCCCCACCGCTGCCGCCGCCGGGACCCCCTGGGGGGCCGCCGGCGCCGCCGTGGAGGTGGGCGTTGGAGCAGCCTTCGGCCGCCTTGGTGCCGCCGCCTCCCGCGCCCGGGGAGGCCCGCGGGTCGCCGCCTCCGGCCCGCAGCATCAGCTCGCAGCGGCCGTCGCTGTCGTCGTCGGGGCTCTGCTCGCCACCGCTGCTCTCGGCCACCGAGCCCCGGCTCGCGCTCTCGCCGTATTTGAGGCACAGGGCGGCCCCAGCCGGCAGGCTGCTCAGTCTCGGGTCGCCCCCAACCCCGGCAGAGCCCACCAGCAGCCCGGGGACGCCCACCCCGCCGCCGCCGCCACCTCCCGCGCCGCCGCCGCCGCCACCTCCCCCAGGCGGCGGCAGCAGCAGCCCCGCACCCTCGGGATCGGCCGGCTCGAAGCAGCCCAGGGGCGACGACGAGGAGGACGCCGGGCGCTCCCGAGGCGGCGGCGCCAGGGACAGGTCCATGCCCGGGGGCGTGGAGCGGAAAGATGCCTCCAAGCGCTTGGCCGTGGAGGCGCTGAGGCTCTTATGCAGGAAGAGGTCGTCTTCCCCCGCGGCGGCCGCGCCGAGGTGCAGCCCGCGGTCCATGGTCCGGCGCCGGCACGCAGCCCCGGCCCGCCGCGCCGGCCGCCGCCGCCTCCGCTCGGGAGTCAGGCGGCGCGGAAGACGCGCCCGAGCCGGGCTCCGGGGTTGATGAGCTCGTTGGTCCCGGTGCTGCTGGCAGCCTTCTCCCCTTCTTTTTCTTTTTCGCCTTCCCCCGCGCTCGCCTCCTCCTCTTCTTCTTCTTCTTCGTCTCCAGCCGATGGTGCTGGCTGCTGGGGCTCACCATGGGCCGCGGCCCCGCATGGTGGGAGGGTGGGCGCGGAGGGAGTGGAGCCGCCGCCGCCGCCGCCGCCGCTCTGAGCCCAGCCCCGCGCCTCCTCTCCGCACCGTTTATCTTGCTTGGATTCACCTTCAAGAGATTTCCGGACCCATCAGCCAGCCGCCGCCACAGACGGGGGAGTCTTTTACATCATTATCTCTGAGTAGGTTATTATGAGGAAGACTCGCCTGTTGGGACAGCGCTTGCTACCCAATCAGGTTAACGTTTTAATTAATAGGATTAAAACGGTAACAAACAATCGCAGGCGCTATCTGGCCGCGAGTCTGAATAGTTTCATTTCCCAGGTCTGAAGACAGGCAGCAGCGAGAGCTTTATAAAAGGCGCCTGCTCCGTTATTCTGCCTGCCATCTGTATACACAGCTTAGCGCATATGTTTGCAAGGCGCTGGGTCCTGTTAGTAACCCAACAACTGCCTTTAGCTTGACATGTGTGGCGACTTTCACTCATCAATGAGCACACTAAAAGCCCTACTTAGAGGCGAGGATGTTCTTTGCTCCTTCAGCAAATTATAGATCGGCGGCGAAGCCTGGGAGTCCCGTCGAAAGCCACCTCCCCCCACCCCCACCCCACCCCCACCTCCAGCCCCCACCCCCACTGTCCTTCCCTCGCCACTGCTGTCTCATCTTGTGCTACATTACCCTTCCGGGCTGGAGTTATACTCCACCCATGTTCATAGGATGACACTGGTCTGGATTTGGGGATGGGACTTTGGGGGTTGGGGGCGGACTTGCCCAAATTTCACCTTAGATTCTCAACTAGTTAAGAGAGCAGAGCAATCGTCCCCGCTTAAACACTGACTTATTTCCACCCCACCCCCTGCCCATTTCCAACCAGGACTGGGGAAGAAAGAGAAAAAGAAAAATGAAGAGCAAATTGATTGTGCAGCCCATTCGATTAAAAGGGGAGGGGGGTGTCTTTGCCCGATTTCCAAGTCACTGCTACAGTGTGATGGTGACTGAAGCACACGACTTCCTAAACAGGAAGGAACTAATTCCTCAAAGTTTCCTCCGGATTTTAAAATCCCGTGGTTTCGGAATAACCAACTTCACGGGGAGTCGAATCCTCTCCCACCCCAAGTGGGGCATTTGTGCATATTTGCATATGTTATTTTTGCCTGGAAACGTCTCCTCCAGGGCTAGGAAGCCCCGGGGGACATCGGGACCAGCCTGGTGGCTCTGGGAGGGCTGGTAGAGGCAGGTCGGTGAACAGCGCTCCTCTCCGGGTGGGAAGTGGTACACGCCGTCCGCTCGCTCCCCAGTTGCGAGTCTGGGAGCACATGGTACTTAGCGGCTGGTGTGCATCCTTACGACATAAGCAAAAACAATATTTCCCAACACCTCCAATACATCTTTCTTGTGTGGCAGGGTTGCTGAAGCCTCTGAGGTTTTTGGTTTCTCCGGTTTCATTAAAAACCTTTTAATTGTGGCGTTCTGACTTGGCCCCAGGTGTTCGACTCTTTTCATTACATTTTGCTCTAATGTGATGAAATTCTAATTCTCTCCTTACCATATGGTTAAATTTCCCAACTGAGAATTAGTTGAAAAAGGAGAAATAATCTATTAATCTCTGTAATAGATTCACAAATGAGGTTCGCCACAGAACCTGTTTTTGAATGGTGATATTTAGAACAGTTGGGCGCCTCGTTCCATAAAGGAAGGGCGAGGCCGACGCAGAAGCGCCTGCACGGTCACCTGGAAAGGCTGCAGAGGGGCCCAGCGGCTTCTCCCCACACTAATTGCCTGAGACGCCGTCTCTCCGGGACCGCAATGCTTCCCAGTCGTCGGTTACCTTCGCGCCATAGAATTTACTGGAACCCAAAGATTGACAAAGAGCACGCGGGCTGCGGGAGGCTGCCCAGCCTGGGACCGAGGCCGGCGGTTCTGGAAGGCTTGAGCCAGCCCACGGGTCTCGCCGGGGACCCCAAAGCCCCCCGCTCCCCGGCCCCCTCCCACCTTCCCTTCCCGGGCGCTCGCAGCTGTTAACCTCTCCCTTTAGGAAGTTAAAGACACGCTCCTGTTACTGTTTTTCTCAATGAGCAGCTTGCTTTTCCTGGGGTTGTAAACAAAGGCTCTCTATAAACAATGTAGGTAAGTCGAGAGTGCCCGTGGCTCTGGGAGGAGTGGAGATGTGTCCCGGACGCCTGATTCGGTTCTTCATGGAGACAGCCTTTCCAGTGGGCTGGCCCTTTCCGCGGGACGCCTGCCGGCCAGTCAGTGGGCATTGGAAGGGCCAGGTGGGAGCTTGGGCGTAGCTGGGTCCTGCGGGGCCGGGAAGCCCGGCAAGGGCGACCACAGAAAGCAGCCAAGACGCCTCGTGACCCGGCTTAAAACCGGGGCCCTCGCAGGACCCTGGTCCTTCGCTGCTGTCAGATAGCTGCGCGCGTCCTAGCCCGTCCCCGCCCCACCTCCACGCCATCCAAAAATCTGGTGCAAACTTTTGCGCAACTTTATTTCACTCAGTAGGAGCCCAAAACCTCTTTCCTTAGAGGCTCAAGAAAATCCCCCAGGTCTTCCCGGAGGAGGTGGCAGCTTACTAGACAGTGGACATTCGGCTTCGGGAGACTGCCCGAGAATTTATAGCAGCTCTAAATGTGGGCCTGTAACAGCCGTCGGGGAATGGTCTTCGAGGTTTACGCACTCGTAAACTTTTGCTGATTGCTTCTGGGAAGTTGTTAGGCACTTAGCACTGCGTGCATCTTACAGGGCAATGAAAACACATCTGCCTGGTGTCTCGTTACCTGGGTTAATCGTCGCCAGCCCGACGTCACGGCCTAGGCTCTCTCTCTCTCTCTCTCTCTCTCTCTCTCTCTCTCTCTCTCTCTCTCTCTCTCTCTCCCCCCCGCCGCCTGGTTTCAGGCTAGCGGAGGGAGGGCGTCTGCTGCTGATTCCGTGCCCTCTGCCCGCAGGGGCTCGGGAAGTCTGTGCACTTGAACTTTGTTCCGCCAGGAAGCGGGGAAAGGGCCTCGGCTCCTGATGTAACTAGCAAGTTGGAAAAGTGGCAGAGGACAAGTCAAAATAAACACATTCTGGCTCCCCCGCGGGAAGGAGTGGGCAGGAAAGGGTGGGAAATGAGCCCGCGGGGAAAGCCCCTGACTCCCTGATGACCCCAGAGAGGGAAGCACTGGAGGTGAAGTCCCCTGATGGAGCATTTTCAGAGGTCACTGTGAGTTACCTAAGCATTTGGGCACAGGAAAGGCAGGGACTGTCTCCTTTGCCCGCAGCCCGGCGCGGGAAGCTCAGTCCACTCGGCAGGCGGGTTGGGCGCGGGGGGGGGGGGGGGGGGGGCGGGGGACGTGGAGGGGACGGTCCAGCAACACCCAGCACTGTGCTCTAGGTGCTGGTCTGGGTTGCTTGGCGCAGCGAGGCCCGCTGGCACAGGGAGCATCCTGGGCCGAGTGCTGGATTCCAAACGTACAGTCGCCAGAGCATGTTGTGCAAAGATGGATACAGTTTTGCTAGAGCAGGAAGGAGCCTACCTAAGGCTTTGGAAGGATTCTAAAATATTCAGCAAGCAGCACCGCACGGGAGTTATAGAGCTTTGAGCGTCAGGCCAAACTAATTTTTTTAGGTCCTACTTTAATGTCTTAGTGATCATCTTTATTAATCTTCGCTTGAAATTTGAAATAGGAACCTAAATAAAATCAGAACGGAGCACAATCCAATCTACTTTTGAAGAGCAAAGCCTGGGTGCCTCTTTGTTATTTCTATGGCCCCGATAAACAGTTTATTACTTCTCTAGATTAAAAAGTAGGGAGAACCCGGAACACTTGGATTTAGGTATCTGTGTGTTTTCTGAAAGGTAGGATGGTGAGAGAGAGAGAGAGAGAGAGAGAGAGTCAACTTATCTATTTGAGACCATTCTAAAAAGTAAAAGCAAAGTTTAGCAAAAATGCCATGAGCTTTCGCTTGGGAGCTGCTCTGGAAAAGCCAATTCCCTGAGAGCCATGGGACCCCTCTCCGGGAGGCGCTTCCCGGCCGCGGGGAAGTCCGGTCTGGAAGTTGGTGTCTGGCTGGGACCGCGGAGACCCCGTGGGGTGCAGTCCCCGCGCCCGCCCTGTCGCCTAGAGTCAGGGTGCGCCCCGCCGCTCTCCAGGCCCCGGCACTCCAGAGCGCACGTCAGCCGAGATGGGAGGCCTGCTGGCCTTGAACTTGCATTTGCCTCCCGCCTCCCCTCTCTCCCCCCGCCCAGTCCGCGTCCTCTGGTGGCACTTGTGTCGGCCTGAAGCCTGCACAGCCCAGGTTTAACATCCTGCGCCCCCTCCGGGTTTGGGAAGGCAGGGTCAACTCCGTGGCGGAGAAATTCCAGCCCCAGCCTTTTGGGGTCGTTTTGTCGTATTTTCTCACCCAGTTCGCCAGGTCCTACAAAGCTCACTGCAGGGAGATACGATGGGTGCACGTGTGTCTTGGGGACCGGCGGGGCTCAGGAGGAGGAGGGCTGCGAGGGCGCAGGGGCCAAGGAAGCGGGAACGGAGCTGCCCGGCTCCGAGGGCCCCCGCTTTGCCGTGGCTTTGAAGTGCTTGGCAATTCCAAGGACTTCGGCCGTGGAAAAGTGAAAACCTGTTGATAAAAAGTTTCTTTCGGAAAGATTTTTCTTTTATCTTTACTTTAAATAGAAGAGGCTGATCCTCACGAGTGTTTGGCGACCAGTGAGCTTCAAACTGAACAGACTGAAGAGAGGCCCTCAGCGCCCCAAGAAGCAGCCTTTCAGCGCGACTGTGCGCCCCACGCAAGCTCGCGGGCGGGTCCCCCAGCGAAGGGCTGACCTGACGCCCGCGGGGTCTCTCACATGATGGAGACTTGGAAGGCAAGTGGAAAAACTTGTCCCCTGCCCTGCATGGCTCAGACCCCGGAGAACAATGCAGGGTATGCGGGTGGGGATAGAGGAAAGCTAGTGAAGGGAGTTTGGAAGAATTAACTGGAATGCTCTGCATTCAGTCGCACTCACGAGGGGCTGATGTACTTCTTTCTGTTCTACGTGTTTCCTCCTTCAAATCTTATCTCTATCGAATGTTGGAAAACATTCGATTTTTTTTTTCCCCAAGGAAAAATTGTTGAACATTTTTAGGGTTTGCCTGGTTTTCACGAATGAAGGGAGAAACAAATTGAAAAAGGGCTTTGATCTGCTTTGGGATTTTCAGCTCTGCGATTTAAAACCCACAGCACCACCTCCTGGCAATGAGGAGAATGTGGAGGTGGATGCCAACAATACTGAAATGCTGAATATGAAACATTCAAATACTCTTACTCCTAAAAAATTATTTGTGATAAATCAATTACCATTACAAAACATGAGCCGAAAATTAATTACAAGCTGTCAGACACAATCATGGAAGCTAATATTTATAAATAGAAGATAGTATGTTATATCTACACATGTAGTTTCTGTAGATTTAAATATAGTTATTACTCTAGGGATTAATGATAAACATGATTCTTTAATTTATCATAAATTCCTAATTTGATAGAAGAAATTAAACCACAGGTTAATTTCTAACACAGGATTTGAACCAGTCATTTTATGCCAAAGATACTGTAACTTTATAAATACCTCGGTGTGCTCAGGAATTAATTTAGCTAGTGAAAACCAAGTGCTGAATTGCTATTCAGACACTTTAATCACCAACAGATTTCTCTTTCAAGGGTATTTTCAGTAAAAGCAGTTCTCTTTATTTACTTTTTGTGGATGATGCTTACCACATATGGTAGAAAGGAGAGTTATGTGAAGTGATGGTGTGTTGAAACATAAATTCTCCTAGTTCCTCATAGAACTTTACTAGTCAACATTAGTAAATAGTCTGCCCCATTTTTATCAACAGCCCTCCACTAAATCAACAGTCTCTCATCTCATAGTCTTTGAGGATGTCTTCCTTAGGCCTTCTGAGCCTTAAACACCACCTGGAGCTAAATCATTTCCCAAAAACTGAATGCACATATTAGAACCATGACTACCTAACACTTTTTGGAATTAAAATGTTTCTGTAATATGAGTATTTTTGCAACTATGCTCTCTTTTATAAATAGGACTGAAATCCAGTAAAATTTAGAGATGACATCCCAATTAAGGACATTTTTTATCTATGATTATATACTCAGGCCAGCTGTTTGAAATGGAAATAAAAGTAGCTATGCTTTTTGTAGTGTACAAAATATTGTGAAATCCTTCAAAAACATTGTAGATCAAACAGACAAATGTAAACTTCACTTCAGTTGAAAGATTAATTTTATTTGATTAGTTAAAGTGAAGATCTAGTAAACCAAATATTTGGACTCATTCACTCTGTCAATGCAAGAGTTTCTGTTTGAAAGAAATTTGATTATATTTAGGAGGAACTAGATCAACAGATGGTTAGCTAGAGAGTTTTTCACAGTTAAATTTTGAAATTTAAACATGGCTAAGTTTGACACCTTCTCAAACAATTTTGATGAGGTCATTTGATCTATTCTAGCAAGGCAGTATTGTTGGACATAATCATTTTTAATTTATGTTTGAGAAACATTCAACTTGTATTTTATTTATTATTGTATCTGGCTGAAAACGATACTGATTGAGTTGTTCACATTGGTGCTATATTTACATGTTGTTAAGGAAGTATTATAAAAAGGAAATCAACAGCTACAAGGCATCATGAGAAGAGTTCCTTAACATAATAATAATATTCCTCTAATGAAGTATTTTATTCAGGCTACCTGAAGGGGCCATCATTTGCATACAGTGGTCTCGGCTGTCTGTCTATTGTAGTGTAATACCCATGTGGAAAATGGAAATTACCACGTGGCATGACGACTTTAAAAGTCAATCCCAAACATGACTTGGGAGCCTCCTAGGCCTTAGGTGTTTCCGAAAACAAACAAATAACAACAACAAAAAACCTCCCATTGTCTCATGAATAAGAAGTTGAGAGTTTCCAAGAAGATTGTTTTGTAATCCACGTACTTAAATACAGATGAGGCGAAAGTAAGTTTACAGTTGTTCTTATGGAAAATAATACAATACTTAATACATAATACCACCAGAATAAACTCTGTTTCATGTACTCATGAGTGTAAACCTACTTTTGCCCCACTCTGTATTCTTACTCCCTGGAGTTGCTTCTCATATTCCCACTGTTTTGAGAACAAGGGTCCTGGTAAAATACAAGGATGGAAGGAAGGCTGAGGAAAAGTAGGTACACAGATTTGAGGACAATGAATACATTTAATGTATTTATTTGCTTTTTCTTTTAAAATGAAGTTTTTGAATTACGAATTTTTACAGATGCCTAAACCTGATTGCTCTTCTTTGCAAATTGCTTTTAAAGGTGTGAGCCGGTGTTGTAGGAATCACGGGTTCTCAGCAGAGGAGCTGTGCAATCTTTGGCAATTTTCTTGATCCTACTTAGCTTCAGGAGGAAAATGGATCTATTAATCATGGCTTCTCTTACTGCCTCAGGGTATTAATCAAAGGAGGCTGTGTGGAAGCATTTTGCAAACACTAAAATGGTATGTGGATTTAATGTTAACACTTTATTATGCTTCTGTGACTGTTTCATCTAAACCAGTGCAGTCACTTTTAATGAGCATTGTTGGTTTGTATTTTATTTACTTTTTCTGTCATAACTTTCAAGTGCGGGTAGATTGGGGCAGCAATTCACTGCTTGGGCCATGTTCGAATGTCACAGGGGGTGGGGGCCATCGCTGTGGAACTTTTTATGTTCCCAGGCCATCAGCACCCACACCCTCTTTGCTTCTCCATTCTCCTGAATGCCCAGACTGCCAGATTGTGGAGGTGCTCCGTCTCCCCCTGCTATCTCAAACTGAATGGATTTGTCTCTAGCCAGTTTGCAAAGTGTTGATTTGACTGAATTAACTGGTATACGGATAGAAGAAGGGCTGTGATTTGGCTCAGAGTCAATTCTGATTTGGATATCTCACTGTGTTTCCATCCTTCGGAAGAATCTTGTTTTATAGCGCTTCTGAATGCGTGGAGTGCACTTTTCAGTTCAGTGACATTTGTTAAATTGATGATTATGTTATTTTTCTTCCTTCTAGATTGTTTATGTAAAAGCTTTGTGAATCTGGATCTGTCAGTGATCTTGGTGCGATATCATTTTCTTCCTTCCTATAGGTGGTTACATCATTATTATTACTATTTCTGTTGTTTATGGTCCAATTTATGTCAATTAAGTTGACTGATAGTTTCACCTTAGAGCCAATTTGAATTAATTTTTATGAAAGTTTAAAGAGCCAACATATGTCAAAGGTCTAACTTTATTACACATCTTGTCTTCACTGATCAATTCATTTAGTTGTGGCATTTTTAAAAATATATATATTTCTTTATTGATTTTAGAGAAGAAGGGAGAAGGAGAGAGAGATAGAAACATCAATGATGGGAGAGAATCATTGATTGGCTGCCTCCTGCACGCCCCCCACTGGGGATCAAGCCTGCAACCCAGGCATGTGCCCTTGGCCAGAATCGAACCTGGGACCCTTCAATCTGCAGGCCGACGCTCTATCCACTGAGCCAAGCCGTCCAGGGCGGCATTTTTTTTTTTTTAATCAAAAAAGATAATCAGGTTTGTCGAACTATTTTTCTTTTTAAACTTCAGCTATTTATTGCCCACAGGTTTCATTATTCTGTAAGTATTTGAAGAGTATTTCTACTTATATTTTATTATTTAATTAGAATCAGAGTTAAATCAATTATATGTGGATTTAGAAAGACATTTAAAGTAACACAATGATAGCATTACTATATTTATAATGATGGTATTTTAGAGACTGAGGTGAAGAGGTTTTCCTAAACAAGGCAAAAATTGAAGGACTCACACAAGATAAGGTTGACATATTTAACTACAGAACAAATTAAAATTCCTGTTCTGCAAAGGAAGAGACCATAAACAATGTTAAAAGACTAATGATAGATTAGGAGAAGAAAATAAACACATCAACTATGAAAAGAGCTTCTGCAAAACAACAAGAAGCTATCCAATAGGAAAATAATTTAATCTAGCACTTAAACAAAGAAACATAAATGTCAAAAAAATGACATACAAAGATATTCAGAGAGTGGAGGTGGAACAGGGCATAAATGGTGTTGGAAAAATTAAAATAAAAAAGAAAGAGAAAATAGAAATTAAAACAAATTTTTAAAATAGTCCACATTTTAAAAAGTTAACATATTGTCATATGTCATAACTCAGAGTCATGAGGAAAATTGTTGTAGTGAAAATTGGTACAATCTTTATGGGAAGGTGGCTTGGATTCTGACACCTAAGAATCTACCCTATGGAAATAATGACATAAGTAATAGATATATGTATAAGGATTTTATGAAATGGCAGAAAATACAAAACAACCTAAATGTTGTTCAGTAAGCAAACAATTAAATTATCGTGTCTTCATTCTATAAAATAGAATGCTGATATATTCTGGATAGACACTCTGACACATAATTAAATTCAAAAGCAACTTAGAATATTCCACAGTCATATTTGTTATTAAACAAAAGGCTGTGTGGCTAGGTCCATGCAGAAAAAAATCTAAAAGAAGTTTACTGAACACTTCCTGGGGTAGGAGGGTCAAGAGTGGGGTTTCTCATAAGTTACTTTAAATATTTTTATAAAAAGTGAAGAGATTTATAGGTGACACAGATATTTACTGTTTATTATGTGTATAGCATTTTTTCACAATTATAAAAGCCAAGAATAAAAGATTGCATGAATAAAAGTGTTAATATTTCCTTTAGGTTCTTTTGCTCTCCATTATTTGCCCCTCAAATTTCATTACCTAAAACCATATTCTTTCATGTTGTTTGGATCAAGAATGAATTTAAAAATAATGATGATATTCATGAACAATATGTATTTTTGCTTAATCACAGATATTTGAACTTCTTTACTAGTAATTCTATTTTTGAAGAAAACTCATGCCATTTAAAATACTTGATGATTATATTGCAATGTCAGTGACTTTATTGAGTTACAATAATGGATAATTTTCAGTTTAACTTTGTAAATTAAGCCATTTCATGCTTATATTTTAACTATGATCATCGAACGACTTTTTAAATAGCAGAAGAAATAAAGATTTTTTTTGTGGGGCGAAAATTCTCACTTTCAGCTTTGACAAGCGATTTTGGAGTATGATTTTATCTTTCTGATCTCCTTACATGTGTTTGTATTGTCATTTGCCCATTCTGTCTCCTGGTCCAGGAGTGAAAGGACAATGGCTTTTGCCTTTAAGGTTACTAAATTCACACTGTAATCTTTCAGGGGCTGCTATTTCCCGGTCACACTTGGATGTCTGATTGTCAGCTTTATGTCTCAGAAAGTATTCCCCACAATTCAGGTACAGTAAAGTATCTAGCTCCAGCTAGCCTCTGTGTGCTATATAACTTTTATAGTCATTATAAAAAATAATTTATTGAAAAAACTTAAACCTTTTCCAACTCAAGTGACTTTTGATTTAAATGTCTATGATCCAGGCTATGGTAATCAGCAATGGCCGGTTTTTATTTTTCCTGAATGAAGTTTGCCGTTTGGATTACAAAGTTTAGAAAATATGAAAGCAACATCATCTTAGAGATAATGGGTTAGAAGAAATGGAGGGTCTATAGTCTACATTTTATCATTACTTGCTTTGGAATCACATTTAATACAAGGCCTGCAGACATGTCCTATTCTTTGTGTCATATTTTTTCTCTTCTATATATTTTTACTTTATTTGGGCTGCTGCATAGTAAACTCTAAAATATAGCAAGCCTCACTCTGCTGTGACTATTTATTGGAAATACATTGTTAGGTGAAATTATGAGAAGCAAGCTAAGCTATTAACAGTAACATTAGATATTTAGAATAATAATTAATTATTAAAAGATTTTTAGGAGGTCATTTAAAGGTGGTGGTACAGGCAGCAAATCTCTGTAAATGCTTAACTGTTTAACCTATAAAGACATACACTCTCAAATATTGTGATCTGAATTTGAAGGTGCTGAGCTGACAACGGTATTTCCTATGCCCACGGATGTAGCTGACAAGACCAATGTGTCCTCTGCACCCTTAGACACCCTGGTCAGGGATTGTATCCATGGCTTTGCAAGATGTGTTTCACTACCTGGGGGTTTCTTTGTTACCTAGACTTGGGCATTAAAATGAAATCACTGGTTACTCAAATGCAAATGCAAATAGCACCAATATATTTTTATATTTGCCAACTGAGCTCTTCTGACTTGTGGTCCAAGCAATTAAGTCATCCTTCATTTGTGGGTAGTTTGACGTGCCACGACCCAGAAATGTAATTTGTGTTGATACATGATACTATTTTAAAAGAAAGCGATTTGCATATGAGTTTGGTCAGAGCAGCTCTTCACTGCTTTTTGTTTGTTTGTTTGTTTTGGTACCATCTAGCTCCCCATATTATCTAATTACTAATGCTAATGTTATAGCTGGTTTTCTTTTAAATGCATGGACTTTTTAAAAAATATTTTAAAATATAGTATGGCACTGAAATAGACATGTTGAAAACAATCTCAGACTACAGTTACGAGGGAATCTGTTTTCTTGTTTCTTTGTTTTTATAGATCCTGATGCTGATTAAGGTGCGAAGGAGGACATGATTGTTGTCTATAGAAGCTTTAATATCAATCTCATCTGTCAACTTTAAAATATATTGAAGGACAATGAAAGACAAGACAGCAGAGCTTCTTTTTAGAGAGATCTGAGGAGATCCTGAACACTGCCAACTTAGTAGGATAGCTTAAGTGAGCGTGTGGGAAAAAATCCTCCCATAGTAAAAGAAGCTTCAAAAGAGGACTATATTAGAGAGGTTTACAGACGAGGATGTAAGCAAGAAAGTACTGATTCTGACTGAGTGTGACTCCTAACAGAGTTGACAGTTTTGAACCACGCCTAGGCTTGCAAGCGGTAAAAGAAAGAGCAGAGGGATCCAGCAATAATTTCTTCAGTCTACTTTCGAGGAATAAGAGTCCTGCAAGGAGAAACTGTGCTTCAAAGCTCATTAGCAGGATAAAAGGTAATTTTCATCTTGATAAGAGTAAGCAGCCAGTTTAAAACTCACCTGAAGGAGCAGAAGCAGGAAAGCTCTGCCTCTATGAAGCATGTCAGAGCAGTTTTGTAGCCTAAATTAAGGTAAGTGGTGACAAAACCTATTCAAACATTCCAGCGTCTATCTAACTTGATTCAGTGTGTGCAGTACGCCTCAACTCAATGGGATGCAGAGCCATACAGCAATATTCAGCAATGTTCGAGGCCATCTTTCTTTAAATCCTGATTCTAATATTTCTTTTGGAAACAGATACCTAATTAATTCTTCTTTGTTAACTCAGTTATATCTTAACAACAAAAAAAATCTTCTAAAGGAGACATGTAATAGTTGGGAAGCTTCAGAAGCTGTAAAGAGAAGGTGTTGCATAATCAAGATAAGGTCAATGCTGCCCTAGATAGCCTACTGCCACCTAGTGGTACATAAATGAATTTGTAGGCATGGTTCAGGTACAGAGAGCAGTATCTAATTAATTAAATATAATTTCAGCAGCAGCAACCATTCTTCCAGATATCATCATTAAATATAAAAGAAATTTTTTTTACCAGTGACTGAAAGTAGCAAGTTTCACCTTCTTATTTATTCAAGAAAGGACAACCCCTCACTTCACAACCTTCCATTATTCTTAAGTCTATACACACTCCATTGCCCTTCTAATTGCATATAGAGAGTTTATTTTAGAAAAGAAATAGAAAGCAACGATAATCTCCTAGGCTTGTAAATTTATTTGGCGATTACAAAGGTACTTACTGCCAAATGGGCCATTAGGTAGACAAACAGATACTTCTTAAAATATTTTATAATATAAAAATGGATTTTATGGATTTTTCCATTTCCTCAAATGCATAACATAATTTCAACACTTCACATCCTTGTAATTACTGAAGATTTTTAAGGGTGGCTAGTGAATATCTTCATAGCTTTCTCTCCTTCACTGATTCTTTGTTTTTAACACATCTGTAAACACATATTTGATATTTTATGTTCTTCATATTCAGATTTCATCTTATTTTCATTGTGACTTTAATTTGTGGATGTGAATAATTACACAGTTTATTTTCTATCTCAAAGAGAAAAAAAGTGCTTGCAGCCATAGTCTATGAACTATATATAGGAAGGCATGTTACTCCATCAGCAGGTCAGATAGGAAGATGGTCCTCTTCGGAAACACATTCAAGCACTATGTTCCTGGGAAATAAGAAAATAAAGTCATAGCTAGTTAACCCTGGCATTTTCTTGCATTTCTATTATGAACTTGAGGAAGAATATAGTATTTTACTACCTGTAAAACGAGTACTATCAACTTGAGGGGCTTGAGAAGCATTATTTATCATATTTACTCCTCCCAAGGGTCTGTTAGAACCTCTGAGTGAGTGAGTGACTAGTGGATTGTGTGTGTCAAGAACCCCCCAACCCCATCCGAAGGTATTTCACCTCTACTCAGACCTCCATATCCAGCCCAAACACTGGAGAGCAAAAGAATCTAGAGGGAATATTAATACTTTTATCAATTTGGTTTAAAAATTTATCCAAAATTAGAATGTTTTACATTTCATTCTGTTTTGTTAAGTGAAACTATCATTAAGTAATTTTAAAACATGCATAAAAACAATCCCTATTTTATAGTCACTTATACCTCTTTCTACCTCTTTATTATTTATCTGGTTTTATGCCTAGAGATGTCTAGGCTGATGTTCACTTATGGTTAGTAAGAAAACCTTCTGGCTTGTTGGATTTAAAATCATTATTTCCTTGTGTTTTGGCTTGAATTTCACTTAAAAATCATGTATCATTTGTAAAATTAATTTTTTAAAATAAAAATAAAATCTGATGTTTTAACGTTAGCTCAGACCATTCCCTTTTCATATGATTTTTGGTTTGGGGCTTGGCTGGTTATAGACTTGAAGTGAAGCATTTCAATATGTCATTAATTTGGGGGACTGAAATAAGTGGTGCTATTTGACATGCTGAGTGCATAACACAAATATAATATTCAAATTAAATATTATGCCAGATGTACCCACGCTCCATACATATAGTTTGCAAATGTTGCTTATTGTGCGTTATGCATATTATGATTTCCTTTGATACCTAAAACTGTGAACTTTTGTTAGAATATGCATTATTTTGCTTCCAAACTCTTAACTCCATGTTGTTAAAATTGTGTAAATTAAAATCTGGTCTTTAAAAGGAGGGCTCTTTGGGCTTCTTCAAATGGAGTCTGAAAAAGAGTTAAAATCAACTTAAGCAAAAACATAATTATTTGCTGTGTGAACATAGAAATGTAATTTTAAAATTCAATGCAGGTTTTGGAACACAGAGAGCACTTTTGGAATATTTGATAATACTTAATTGACAACAATATGCTGTTTAGACTTTTTGAATATACCCACATAAAAATATTAGGATCTGGCATAGAGCAGGAATGTGCTATCCTTGTCTATTGCCAGTGACATAGGTCTGTTGTCATCAACATGTGCAAATCACTCAAATAACCCTGGCCATTACATAGACTATTTTATGCAATCTACACCATAGATTACTTTTCCATCTTAGTTGTTTCTTGGTTACCTCATTACAAGTTTTTAAAAAAAACATTTTTCACTTTCACTTGTCTTCCTTTGTAATATTTTTATTTTATCCTGCTGTGAATATGGAAATAGACATAAGGAAATGAAATTTAGTACTACAATCATTTATTGGACACTTTTTAAAAAAATCCTCACCTGAGAATATATTTTTATTGATTTTAGAGAGAAGAAAGGAGAGAGAAACATTGATCACTTGCCTCTCATAAGTGTTATGATGAGGGGTGGAACCTGTAACCTAAGTATGTACCCTGACTGGGAATTAAACCTGCCACTTTTCTGGTGTATGGGATGATGTTCCAACCAACCGAGCCACCTGGCCACGGCACTTACTGGACACTTTTAATATACTTAACCACTGTGTTATGCGTAAGTAATACGAAGGTGAAAAAGACATAGACCTTGTTCTCAGAAAGTTGACACTATAGGAACTGAGGTGTGGAAACAATATATATCGATTCTGGTTTATTTGTCTCCAAAGTGAATGCTCTTTCATTGCCTAAAGCAACAGCAGTTTGGAAGTGTAAAGGGATGGTGAGGTTTTCAGTCACACGACATGAGTTTGAATGGTAGCTCTGTTACTTGATAGCTGTGACCTGAATTCCAGCTGACTCATTAGAAAAAAATGAAGATAATACCAATGCAGTTGTGATGTGGAATGAATGAGAAAATATTTGTCAAACTAGTCTGTCCATTACTTGGTACACCCTTGATAATAATTAGTTTAATTCTTCCTCATTCAACTCTGAATATTTGCAGGATAACTATCAACTATATTGCAGTATCTATAAGAAGGCTGTCTTTTCCTTCTTTGCATTGTTTTTACTATATTTCACATCTGTATTTTTTATGTGACTCTATCCCTATATCTGTATCCTTGCAGTCTTCTTCTTCTTCTTCTTCTTCTTCTTCTTCTTCTTCTTCTTCTTCTTCTTCTTCTTCTTCTTCTTCTTCTTCTTCTTCTCCTTCTTCTCCTTCTTCTTCTTCTTTTTTTTGTTAATACTCACCTGAGGATACTTTTCCATTGATTTTTAGGAAGAGTAGAAGGGAGAGGGAAAGACAGAAGAAAAACATCGATGTGAGAGAAACACATTGATCGGTTGTCTCTTGCACGAGCCCCAACCAGGGCCCAGGACGGGGA
Source organism: Myotis daubentonii (assembly GCF_963259705.1). Lineage (NCBI taxonomy): Eukaryota > Metazoa > Chordata > Mammalia > Chiroptera > Vespertilionidae > Myotis > Myotis daubentonii. The sequence goes on from NC_081856.1 coordinate 20,659,708, forward strand.
GGACCCTGCAACCAAGGTCCTTGACGATATTTGAGCCTGAAACCCTTTAGTCCACAAACCGATGTTCTATCCACTGAGCCAAAACAGCTAGGGCCAGTCTTCCTCTTTACTTGGTATTATATATTTTCATTCCTATTTCATTGTACATTGTCTTGACATAATTCCCCCCCCCCCTTTTTTTTATTATTGACTGAAACATTATTGTCCATATCCCTTAAATTCTTTACAATCCCCATAGTGAGAGCAGGCAGCCATCCCTCCTCCAATTTGCCCCTGGGCTTGCCCCTGGTTTGTTAGAGAAAGGGGATTTTCCTGCCATCCAAAGCAAGTCTACCCACATAGATTTTATACAAGTTCCCATTTTCTCAGGAGCTCTCCTGTCTCTCCCATCATCCCTCTCTGCTGCAGTATTTCCAGGAATATCTACCAGTCACTCCAATCCCATAACAAAACAAGTCTTTCCCTCATTCTTGCAGCTTCCTCTAGCGACCTTTATACGTGTTTCCTCCCTTTAATGGCAAGTTTCTGGAAGAAGCATTTTACATTTCTTTTCTCCACTCAGTTTCACTCCAGTCCTTGTCCACTCTAGTCTGACTAACTCATCCAATACTCAAGGAAAACTGCTTTCACTAAAGAATTTTACAACATTTGGTTTCTGAAATCCAACCACTTTGAAGGAATGTTTCTTGTCTTATGGACCTCTGTGCCGAACTGAAGAGTGGACCATTGCCCAGCTCTTCATTTCGGCCATACGGACCAATTTGCTGTGATCTCTCTCTCACTTCTCACATCGCACCTGTATTCTTCCAGCCAGAGCTTTTGTGTCCACCCTGCTCCATTCGCTCTATCCTTTGCACAGCCTGTGACAACTGGTCAAACATGAAACGTTAGAAGTACAAATGCGTTACTAAGAACGGTAAAAAGTGTCTAGGAATGGTAACGAACGACTCTAAGTACCAGTGGTTTAACAGATACAGTTTTATTTCTCGCCCGTGCTTGGCCCAAGGTGGGTGTTTGGTGTGGGCAGCTCTCCCGGGTTGCTTCCCTCCAAGGAGGGGAGCTGGGATGCAGGCTCCTTCCGTGTCTGGATGCCACTAACGTCAACATGGAGGTATCAGAGGTACTGAGGGAAGGGAAACGATTATGGCAAGAGCACAGCTACTAATTATCCGCCTCAGTCTGGAAGGGACACACATCACTTCTAATAACCCGCCATCAGCCGGAATAGCCACGCGGCTTCCCTTAGATGCCAGGTGGCCCGGAAAGGGAGTCCCTGGTTGAGCAAGTGCTTCCCGGGAGCAACTCTAAAGTCTAGACGAGAAGCACAGATCTTCATTGTTAGCCAAACACAATTTATTACATTTTCAACTTTTATCTGACAGTTCTGGGTAATGATTGCATTTACTCTCCCAAAGGGTAACTAAGTGCTCTTCCCTGTCTCACCAATGATCGCTATTAACATTCGCTGTTATTTGAGATGCTGATGCATTTAATGTCCTAATGAGGTCCCAGGGAATGTAGCAGATTGTCTAAGAAGAGACCTGTCTCTATCTTCTCTCAAGTAAAACAGCTTTTCAGTGTCTCTCTGCCTCATTGATTCACCCTATTTTTAAATCTCATCTGAAAACATTCCCTTCTGGATTATGCCTCTTAATTTACCTCTTCCTTTGCTCTGTATTATTTAACTTTGTATTGTTTAATTAAATCAGGCTACACGACTGTGTATTGAAGATGTTATTCAAAGGAAAGCTGCCATACAATATTTAGCATTTTTTATTTCACTTGATGTTTCCAAAGCACTTTATAGTATTAATTAGTAAATTGTCACAACATTTCCGGGAGGTAAAATAATTATATGCGTTTCTTTTGAGAAGTAGCCTATCTCAGTGAAAGACAAAAGCATAGACTTTGTTTCATGGGTGCATCTGTGCTAAACTCCTTCCCCTTGGTCTAAGACAGTGGTAGGCAAACTCATTAGTCAACAGAGCCAAATATCAACAGTACAACGATTGAAATTTCTTTTGAGAGCCAAATTTTTTAAACTTAAACTATATAGGTAGGTACATTGTTATTGACTTAAGTAAGGTACTCCTAAGGCTTAGGAAGAGCCGCACTCAAGGGGCCAAAGAGCCACATGTGGCTCGCGAGCCGCAGTTTGCAGACCACGAGTCTAAGACAGCGGTTCTCAACCTTGGCTGCACATTAGAATCACCTGGGAATCTTTTTAAAATCCTGATTTCTGGGCCTCATCCTCCGGAAATTCTGTTTCTTTGTTATGGGGTGGAGCCATGACATTAGTAACCAAGAAACAGAATTTCCGGAGGATGAGGCCCAGCAATCAGGATTTTAAAAAGATTCCCAGGTGATTCTAATGTGCAGCCAAGGTTGAGAACCGCTGGAAGACCAATTGAAGTTTATAATGACAAAAACACCAGCAATGCTTTCTTGAGGTCCTACAATGCGTCAGAAATCACGGTAAATACCTTACAAAGGATTTAACCTTTACAAAGGTTAAATCTTTAATTGTCACAGTATCCCAGTTATGTAGTTTGAGGTATTATGTCTGACACCACCCACCTCCTTCACACTATTAAAAAGAGGTGTGTGTGTGTGTGTGGGGGGGGGGGGGACAGCGAGGGGCCTAAGTAAAGAGGTCGCTGTACCGTGGCTCCTTCAGAGCAGGCTGCTGACCAATCTCCTGGTGGTAAAGCACCGGAGAAGCAACTGGCTACCAAAGCCACCGGAGAGAGCGCACCCTTAGTGGATGGGCAAACAGACCTCATTGTTACCGGCCTGGCACTTCGGCACTTGGTGAAATCAGGCATTATGGGAAGTCCACTGAACTTCTGACTCGCAAACTTCCAGGGTGCAGCTCTGGGTGCCCTGCAGGAGGCCAGTGAGACCTACCTGGTTGTGCTGAGTAGGAGGGACTCCCTGAAACAGACATCAAGTATGGAAACCATAAAGGAAATGTTTAAAGGGGTAGCCATGTAGAGATTTAAAAACTTTGTACTAAAACGTTAACGTAAACAAGATAAGAAATAACTATATTTGGAGAAACTATTTGCAGCACATATGCAAAGTTAATATTATAACAAAACTTTTTTTTAAAATGGAAAGAATAAAAAATTAGAAAAAATGGGAATAGAAAATTAGGCAAATTCATGTTATGCATGTAAAATAAGGATTGCCAAATAAAGCAATGAAATACGTTTTAAAAAATCTATAAGAGAGAATGTTTAAACAGGTTGTTAACATGCTCTGATGCAAGGGTGTGTGAAAATGGCACCAGTGTGTTACTGATGGGAATAAATTGCTACAAGTTTTTAAAAATACGTATTTATATTTTAAATGGGCACCCTTTGACTCAATCATTCTACATCTGGGAACTGATATTAAGCAATTTGAGATGTGTGCAAAGATGTATTGAATAGGACATTCTCTGAAGCACTTTTTAAATAAGAAATCTTGACATGTCCTCAATGTCAATTAGCATGGAAATGGCTACATAAGTTATCTTACAACCACACAATGCAATATTATGAAGTCATTAGAATCGATTATGTAGATCTATATTTATTGACAGAAATATTCTACAAGGGAGTAGAAATGGATTTGAGTGAGCCGATCTGCTCTGTGATTCTCAGGTATATATTATTAAATTGTTACTTATGCTTACTATACAAGGAAGACTTCCAGAGTGAGATCCTTGAGAAAAGGGGCAAGAACAATTTTAGGTATTTTCATATATATATATGTTGCCCAACTGACTTCCAGAAGAGTATATTAATTTGTGCTTCTCAGAAGGACCATTTTCCTGAACACTTTCCAATCTCTAGAATTTTAGCTTTAAAACACTTTTGATGATTTGATGGATGAAACATATCTCATTATTGTTTTAATGTGCATTTCTTTGATTACTAGTGCTTTGTACACTTTTCCATATGCTTATAGACTGGTTGATTTCATCTTTTGTAAAGTGCTTTTTCATTTCATTTGTAATTTTTTTCTATTGTTTTCATTTTTAAAATTTATTTGTGAGAAACTTTTGTTACCAATATTTTTTACTGACTTTTTTGTATTGTCTCATTTTTCTTTTCATAGTGGATCTTTGATGTACACAAGTTCTAATTTTTATATGATCAAATTTAACAGTATCTTCTTTGAGTGGTTTTTGCTTGGGGCACAATCCTCAAAAAGGCTACACCACACTTATGTAAATCATCACTCCTCCTTTCCGTTAATATTTTATGATTTAATTTTTATATTTAAATCTGTAATCTAAGTGGAACTTATTTTGATGCTGTATAACATGTGAGCTACTGTAACTTGTCGTACAAATGATTGGTAATGTGTTCCAATACCATTTAGTGAATAATACATTGTTTCCTCCATGATCGGAAGTTCCAGCTTTATCAGGAAAAGTTATTCCTTCCTTCCTTCCTTTTTTTTTTTTTTTTTTTTGCTGCAAAAAGCTTTATTATTTTATTTGGTGCAATGCATGGGAGAGAGCTTCAGGGTGGTTAAAAGAATGGCTAGTAGTTTCAGGGAGAGGTTCAGGGAAAAACCAGACACCAGGGGGTGCAAAGGGGCCCCTCAAAGGTCTCTGGGCGCTGCAGAGGTGAGTCAGGTGTGGCCCATCTTCTTGATGAGTTTCACCTGCTCACCCGGAAGTGGTGCTGCAGGAAGTCACAGGATGAGGGTGTGCGAGGGTAGAACCCAGGGCCTGCAGGTCCACAAGGGCCTGGTTCGGCTTCCTCTCCAAGGCCAGGGCTGCTTCCGTGGCGCCCTGAGTTTTGCCCACTCACCTTGGGGAGGTTCAGCTCGTCCTGGAGAGAATGCAGCTGCAGCGCTGGCTTTGCATTGTTAAGAGACGCTGGGTGCCCTCGGGCTTCCAACTCCAGGAAGAAGCGGCGCCCTCCAGAGCCACGTCGTGGAGGTGGAACTAGAAGCCCAGAGAGAGGTAGGTGTGGGGCCCGCAGGTGCAGGCTGGCCGGGCGGTTGACCGCAGCCTCCACCTCGGTAGAATGATTCTGACGATTTTGGGAGCTCGTTGTTGTTCGGCGATAAGGAGTTAAGGTAGAAAAACAATGGTGTGTTGGCTGGTCTCAGAGGTGGTTCTGAGGTGGTGACTGGATGAGACGCAGGAGAGTGGCCTGAGGCTGGAAAAGGGGCGGCCGGGGTCTGTTCCTCCAAACACTGTTGAAGCAGGAGACAGAGCCGGGACCCCCGAGGGCCCTGCGAGAAAACGTTATTTTTAATGTTTGTACTCAGTGGTTGGCAACTTGTAACATGTATTTCCCCCTTCCCCCCTTAATTTCCATGGCCTTCCTACCCCCACTTTTAGTCCCGTAATTTTCCTTAATATCAACCTAAACTACTATTTGAGATTTTTAAAAGGATGATTACTTTATTTTTTGGATGTTGCGTCAAGGCTCTGAAGAAAAGCTGTGTAATTAGTGCTATTTCCTCACACGCACACACAGCACCAGGAAAGGCACACACTGAATTCCCGGGTTAACTCGGTTGATTCATGGGGTTTAAAATCACAGGGGATAACTTCAGCTCGAATGCTGCTTGGAGCTTTGGTGATGCTTTCCTTTTTGGGGGAGGCAGGTAGATGTTTGCTCTCCTTTAGTTGTGAGACACTTACAGTTGTTTTCTAACTAGTCTCACCTGTTCTTGAAAAAAAAAAGGAAAATATTTGGACAATCTGAAAAAGTTAAATGCGTCATATTTGCCAATGACTAATGAGAAGTTTGAAGATTCCCCCAAGGGAAAATGATAAATAAAAAGTTGGAGGAAGACAGAATCTTGCAGCAATATAATGTCTCCCTGGCTTCATAATGCTGCCCCAGGCTCGCTGTGTCCAGTCTCGGGAAGTTCTGCTTTTGCGGTCACAGAGGGTATTTTATTTTCCTGCTCTCATTGAGGCGAGGGTCGACCACCCACCCATTTCTTTCACTTAATCAGGGAAGTGCACAAGGATGATTCATTCCATGACTCGGAGCCCAGCGCTGACTCTGGAAGATGCTTTCTCAGCTGAAACTAAATGATACTTTATGTGTCTTCCCTAAATAGAGAGATCAGAACGTTATTACAAAAAGGCGCCAGAAAAGCTCATAAATATGTGATAAAGTCAGTGGTTTTGTAACCGATTTTATTACTTAAGTCCAAGCATTTTTTCCTTGCTAGTCTTTGTCAACTATAAATTAAGATAGAAGAAGTTGGAGTAGGGGTGCCCAGAGCCATGCAGAATGCTTCAGGGATCACGTCTTTAAGGGTTATTAAACACAATTTGTTTTTGTCACATTTCCATTTATCTGTATCTTAGCAAGTCCAGGGAATGTGAGTTCTGACATCTTGTACATCCTTATTAATTATTCATGCTTGAGATTCTGTACTTGCTTGACCTTAAGGAACATGTGCTGTGTACCCCAGTGAGAATGGACTAGAATACTCTGCCATTTTGAATGAACACAGTTGACCCCTCTCCTCCCATTTTCTGGTTTCAGGCACATCATTTGTCTGGTACCCACCTCTCTTACTCCTCAATCCCTCCTTTGGAGGAAAAAATGATAACAGTAAGTGGAAGTGACCTTAAAGGGATAATATTAACATGCAAGGGATTTTAAAAAAGATCCAAAGACCTTAAAATTCTGAGTTACAAGCTCCAAAGTGTTTTATTGTCAGAAATAAACTCTACACACCCGAGTTCTGCAATCATGTTTTTTAAATCCCCAATTATTTCTGCGAGTTCTGATGTGGAAAAGTAATGTGACTTCCTATGTGGTCTATAACTGCATTGTCTCCCTCTAGGCACTTGGGTTTGAAACCTTGGACATTTGTTAAGATAAAAATACTTTGATATTTGAAAGATAATGAAACCATTCAGATTTTATTCCTCAGAACTGTAGAACAACACAAACAGATTCCTTCTAAATATATGATATGAAGCAGCTGGTAACATTCAGTTTAGGATCAAAGCGTCAATACTTCCCCTAAAATAGTTTCTTACAGCTATTTGGGGGTCCACAGATGTTCACTATCCAGGCAGAAGGATACACTGATGCTAAGAGTTCAGGTTTTTTATTTATTTTTTAACAAGAATTTCCTACTGTTGCTCGAATAAATAAGCCACACTGAAATAGCCATGTTGTGAAAAATATTTGGTTCCTCAAAAGACTAATCTTCCTAGTGTTCAGAGATTTTATTTAGGAATTTCAGTCTTGACTTCCCTTACACCCTGCCAGTTCTGTCCAGTGCAGGATGAGAGAGACAGAGGCATCAGATGGCATGAGCCCATATTGCTAGGGCCCCTTAACTTGCCACTGAAAAGAGAATAGGAGCAGACAAAAGAGAAAGGGGTCAGAAGTAGCTTTTGGGACTCTTCACTTCGAAAATGTCAGCCAGTGAGAGCCAAGGAGTAAGAAGCAAACTAACAATGAATAAAAATGAAAAAGCAACTGTGATACTGAGTAGTGTGGTATTGTAATATTTTGGAAACATTGGTCAGTATCATTCACATCAATTTTTCCTCTTTTCCCCTTCCTCCCACTTAAGCAGAAGAGATGGTCAATGACCAACTTCCCTGTTGGCCTAGGCTCTTTTCACAACTACACAGCAGGAAAAATAATCTTGAAGAGCAGGTTGAGAGTCTAGAACATTATCACAACCTCAAACTAGAAAGTGACTCTGGGCTTGGGGAGAAGGAAAAACAAAGGGGAAGCAATGAAAGTAGCCATATTGATGGGCCTTACATAGAAGAGCACTGCCCTCAGACTTTGGGGCAAAACCCTGGAGATTAGCTTCTCCAGGAGCCCATCGTACGTGGAAGATTCCTGTGCAAGTAGCTTTATTGAGGAAGAGCTCCCAGGAGATACCAGTAGGGAAGTGAGAAGGTGGGTTAGAAAAGGGGGGGAAACCATGCAAGGGTGTGATGATTGAGGAATATCATCAAGCAGCTTACTCAAATGATGAAAACCTATGTCTTTAACTCCAATCCCAGCGGTCTTTCTTTCTTCTGCAGCTATAATCTAAAGAATATTTCTGTAATCTTCTCATACTAATCCAGAATCCAGGGGTCATTATAGAATAGAGGCTATATCATGGTCCCTGTCAGAATTTGTGGCTCACATCTGACACCCTCAAAATCACTCAAGGTGAAGCCAAACATTTCTGGTTTTTGCAGGCTCCTCAGGGGTATGTGTGCAGCTATGGAAGGACAATTGTCCAGTCTTGGTTTGGGAGAGACCACTGGTTCAGAACATAGTTAGGGGTTTTAGGCAGGACAGGGTTTGAATCCTGGTTCTAGCATTTCCCATCTGTGTACGTTTAGTGAAGTCATTGAAGTTCTCAAATACTCACTTCTACCAAACTAGGCTATGTTGTATTTACTTCAAAAATCGTGTTGAGAAGTCAGCAAGATGATATTGGTAAAGTGCTAAGCCCAGGGCCAGGAAGGAGCAAGTTCCCAATAAGCAGAATCTACTATGATTTTATTATTTGTAGTCCTAATACTTTTCTGCAAATTACTGAAACTCAGGTCATCCGTTCTCTAAAAATGATGCTTTCCCCCTATGCCACACTGAATGTCAGGACTTGAAAATGATTCGGCAAAGTGAACCCTTTGGTTAATGTTGTTTACTGGAGTGGGATTTGAGCTGTAGCAATTTAGACACTTGGCTGGCAGATGGTGGATGGCCTTGGGAGGCTATAGCATTTGCTTAGAATACAGGGTTTGTAGTCTTTCTTCACCCGTCATTTCAAAATTGAGCCTCACTTAAAATTCCACAGAAGCAAATGAGCCTGTATGTAAAATCCTGGTGAAATAACCTCTCATTTAGTATTTATTTACAGCCTAGAAACCCAGCAGGTACAATCTCTGGTGTACTTAATCTTAAAAGCAAATTCAACAGTTCCCTTAGAGTTCCTAATTTCTGGGCATCTAAAAAGGTATTTTTGAAAACTAGCTTCCTCCCAGCCCCCAGCCCCATGACAGAAATAAAAAACAGGGAAAGACTTTTTCACTCTTAATTTGTAAAGCAAACAGCAGAAATAAAAAGAACAGGAGGAAGCCAGCTGCTGGAAAGACACCCAAATAGAATAGTTTTCAGTAGGTGAGAAATCACAGCATGAATGAAGCTAGAACCAGGGTGGTCTCTAGCTCTCAGACCTCTCATCACATGCATAAGCGAAATGAAGCATCAGTGATAATTGAGGAACACGGAGGACAGGACTGAGATGAAAAAAATACTGGTTCATCGTAGCACATAGAGAGCACAAGGGCAAAGTCTGCTGAGAAAGCATCTATCAATCATGGATGCCCAATAGTGCCATCCCAGAACTGAGGGGCCAGGCTTAGCGGGGAATTCAGCATAGACACTCATTCTGAACATGGCTGAAGACATGAAGGACATTGACTTTTCACAACCAGCAAGACCAGTGGGCACTAGAACGTGCATCTCCCTGTTGCCATTGGTCCTCTTCCCAATGTGCTCACCTGTATGAAACAACCCAGTCTGGTGAATATTCCTTTAATGTACTGTAAATGCAGTTTCCTAATATTTTGCTGGGAAATTTTGCATCTATGTTCATCAAGGATATTGGCCTATAATTGTCTGATTTTGTAATGTTCTAAGTACAATTGAAAAACAGGTATTCTTTAGTTTTGGGATGAAATATTCTAAAAATGTCTATTTAAAATCGATATTGTCTAAGGTGACATTTAAGACCATTATCTCATTAATAATTTTTGTACAAATTAGCTATTCATTGATGTGAATAGGGTACCAAAATCCACTACTATTATTGAATTACTGTGGATCTCTCCCTTTATGTCTGTTAACAATTGCTTTATTTAGATGCTCTTATGTTGGGTACATAGACAATTACAAGTTATATCTTGTTCTTGGATTGCTCCCTTTATGATAATGTAATGTTCTCCTTTGTTTTATACATTTTTTTTGCTTTAAAATCTATTTTTTTCTGACATTAGTATTGCTACTTCAGCTTTTTCATTTCTGTTTGCATGAGATACCTTTTTTATCCCTTCACTTTCAGTTCTTATGTGTCTTTTGGTTTGAAGTGAGTGTCTTTCTTGTAAGCAGCATATAGATGAGTCATGTTTTTTAATTCTTTCATCCACTCTGTATTTTTAAAAATATGTCTTTATTGACTTCAGAGAACGGAAGAGAGAGATAGAAACATCAATAATGAGAGAGAATCATCAATCAGCTGCCTTCTGCACACCCCCCAGTGGTGATTGAGCCCATAAACCCAGGCATGTGCCCTGATCAGGAATTTCCTGGTTCATGGGTTGATGCTCAACCACTGAGCCACACCAGCGGGGCCACCGTAAGTCTTTTTATTGGAGCATTTAATCCAATTACATATAAAGTCATCATTGATAAATATATGGTTATTACCATTCTGTTGTTTTTGGGTTGCTTTTATAACTGTCCTCTCTTCTTTTCTTCTCTTGATCTCTTTGGGTCTGCTTGTTTCTTCCTCATACTTTCTGACTCTTTATTGAAATTGTCCCTAAGTTCCTCTAATCCATTCTCAAGTTAGGTGAGGCAATTTCTTTGAATTATTTATCAGGCAAATTACTTATTTCTGTTTCTTTTGAGGTTTTTTTTTTTTGGGGGGGGATTTTTTTGTTCCTTCATTTGAGAAATAGTCTTCTGTCTTTTCATTTTGTCTGACTTTCTATGTTTGTTTATATGAATTAGACAACATTACTTCCTCTTCCTGTCTTGGGAAAGTGGCCTTATGTAGACGCAGGCTCTGTGGAGACTCTGCAGTGGTTTTGGCAGGCCAGCAGGAGCTGAGCCGGTACTTAAGGCATCAGGAGCAGCTTCATGCGGGGAGGCCAGGTGCCGGTAGTAATGCCTTGTTCATCCTGCCTGCTCTCTTTTCGTGCCAAAAAGGGCTTGAGCAACGTGTCCAGGGACACACTGTAGAGACCTTGCAGGCAGGCCAGAGGACCTGGAGAGAGCCCCTGCACACCCTCTGCAGGTGGAGGGGATGGAAACAATGGAGCTCACCGCCCTTCTGACCCCAGAGAATCCCCGCAGTCCTTGGAGAGCTCCCATAGCTCTCCAGTCTTCCTTTACAGTCTCTCTCTGGTTTATTGCACCCAAAGTGGTCCCACATAGAAGACACCTCTGTGCAGGCTTTGCGTGCAAGGAACTTTGGGGAAGCCGCTTAGAGCAGAGCAGGAACTTAACACTAGATTGCCCAAGGAAGTCATTTTGACTGCTTTTTAATTTCAGTTAGAAAAACAATTATGTATATAAGGACACAATGTCTTAGAATTTTGTGACTTTTTGTACAACATATAAATGCGTTTATTAATAATTGTAGTTACCTCCCCCTCCTTCATTTCTGGTATATATATATATATATATATATATATATATATATATATATATATATGTATGTATATGTGTTATACCTATATTGCCCAAAAGCAGTCATTTTGACTGCTTGGGGGGAAATTATGACTCTTATTATTGAATTGAGTAAATTTCTTATATGACCAGTTCGGCTCTGTATTGAAATAACAGTTTTCATTTTTTTCGATTACCGTCACATGATAACATACAAGTACATGATAAATTGTCGATACTTGATAAGTTGCAGTTGCTCAATAAGTTAAACTAGTACTTGTTATTCGAATCTTTATGCAGTGATACTTATTCTAATAAGTTGTTTATTTTATTTCTTTTGCGCCCTAAATTCATGAAAGAAATGTTGAATAGAAGTGAGTTATTGGAAAAGCTAAGGAACATAAGTGAAGAGTGCTCTGATATTATTCTTTCACAATGCAGTCATTTTGACTGCTTTTGGGCAATATAGGTATATACTAAATTTCAGTCTTTCTATTAAGGCACCTGGGGCACTAGCAGCCAGGCCTGAACAGCTCTGGGCTGGGAGCCAGGTGGGTGTGGGGATACCCTGAACAGGCACTTCAGGGCCTCAGGCACTAGCCTGCCTACCCCATCCTGAGCAGCTGTGGGCAGTGAGGCCAGGTGGGTGTGGTAAAGCCCTGTGGTTCAGCTTGCTCCCATTGTTCAAGGCAAAACACTCCGGGCAATAGAGCTGAGGTCCTGCTGAGGTGAGCCAGCAGGTAGCCAACCCCCCACTCACACCCCTCCTTCCCAATGGAACTCCTGCAGGTCTGGTGAGCGGGTGGGAAGTCAGCAATGGTGCTCCTGGGCTCCTCTGTTCTGGCGAGTTCTAGCTCATCCTGGAGGGCTCTCTCAGCCTCCCAGCCTTCTCTAGTTGGTCTCTTCCACTTGTTTGTTGTTAGAAGCTGTTCATTCAGTGCTTGGTTGTCTCACAGAGTAATTGCTCCCCATATACATGTGAATTTGATTTTGCTCATGGCAGGGTTTGGGGGGTGGGCAGGGCAAATTCAACTTCCTTTTTGCTTCCACCATCTTAATTTGTTGCCATTTTTAAAGATTTGGTTGTTTTCTTTTTATTGTTATAAGAGTTCTTTGTATACTCCATACAAATCATTCATCAGATATTTTGTAAATAGGTTCTCATAGTCTGTGGCTTGTCTCTACTGGCACTTAAGAGTGCTTTAAAAAAGCAGAAATTTTTAATATGGTAAAGACCCAATTTATTAATATTTTCTTTTGTGATTTTTGCTTTTTGTATCTTATCCAAGAAATCTTCCCTATACCAGTCACAGACTTTCTCGTGTATGTGTGTGTGTGTGTTTTAGGAGTTTTATAATTTTAACACTTTGATTTAGGTCTAGATCCATTTTGAGTTAATTTTTATGTATGTTGTAATGGAAGAGTTGACATTTTTTTCTTCTTTTTAAAATATAATGCAAAGTTGTTTCAGAAATACTTGTTGAAAAAACAATTTTTTAACCTCATTAAATTATCTTGATAACTTTGTCAAAATTATTTGAAAAATCGTATGTGAGTCTATTCTAAAAACTTTATTTTATTCCATTGATTTATTTGGCATTTTTTTTGGCATTTCTCGGCTTATAAGTACATTTCTCTAATCATTCACCTTCACATGGCATTTTCCCTGTGTCTCTTTGTACAGCCTTCCCTCTGTGCTTCTGTCTTTGTGTCTAAAATATATATATATATTTATTGATTTCAGAGAGGAAGGGAGAGGGAGATAGAAACATCAGTGATGAGAGAGAATCATTGATTGGCTGTCTTCTGCATGCCCCCTACTAGGGATCAAACCCCAAACCCAGGCATATGCCCTGAGTGGGAATCAAACCATGACTTCCTGGTTCATAGGTGGATACTCAACCACTGAGCAACGCTGGCCGGGCCCCAAGGCTGTTTTTAATCGAATGTCTGTGGAGTGTTTTATGGGTTGGCCTTATTTTAAGGACAATCCAGGGGTTTGGACAAAAAATGGTAAAGTACAGCAGAGGAAGTATAGTGAACAGTATTCTAATAACTCTGTATGGTGCCAGGTGGGTACTAGAAATATTGGGAGACCAGTTTGTAAATTATATGATTGTATAATCACTGTACACCTGAATCTAGCATAAGGTAATATTGAATGTAAACTGTAAAAGAAAAAAAAGGTTCCTGAAGGTCTGAAGCTGGCCATGGCCATGTGGACCAGTGCATGGAGGAAGCCTGCCTGAGCATGAGTTAGCACAGACAGCAAAGCCTAACCAAGGAGCAGGAAAATGCTAGGGCTTGTGCTCATTATTTTAATTTCTGCATAGAACCCCTAGATTTCAGTTACTGATGCCAACAAATGCCTAAGCTATTTTGAGTTCAGTTTCTGTCACATGTGACCATATAAATTTTGATTTATATAATCGTGACGAGAACACACACACACCTCTCAGAGGCAGATAGTACCTTTCAGAAAATAAGAGGAGACTTCCTACAGGCAATGCAGAGCCTTACATTACAATGCAGAGCAACATCAATTTTCCTTTCCTCATCCTTCTGCTTCCATACCATGACCAGGGACGTGCCAAGCAACAGACTCAGCAACTTTTAGTTATTCTAACACCAGGCAGAATTTGGGGCATGAAATTCCCTCTCCTCTTCTCCTTCTCCCCATACATTTTGACTAGGTCAAAATGTTGGGCAGTACTGCTTCCCACTCCCTAGATTCTGTAGATGGAAGCAATATAGAAATTGAGGAGGGGTGTGACTGCACACAATGAACAAATGACTGTTTTACATTGGGAAGAAAATGCTCAAAGACATACAAATTCAAACAGTGACACTTGTTTTTTTAAAAAAGAATTAATTACATGAGCAAGTTTTGATAAAATTGACACCTCAAAGTGGAAATGGTTTAGTGAAACCAGCGCTGTTACATAACTGGCTGGAAAGTCAGATGATTCAACCTTTCTGAAAAGCGATTTGTCAGAATACATACAGAACTTCATGTATTTCCATTCCCCTTTGCTGAGTATTTATACTTCTGGGAATAGATACTAAATAACTTATCAGAAAATCAGATGGAAATTTATACCCAATGATATTCTTTGGAACCTTGTTTATAATACAGAAAAGTTGGCAAAAATAAATAACTGTCCAACAAAAATGAATGCTTAAATTAATTGGGACTCTTCTATATAAGAAAATATGGTATTGTCAAGAATTTGAAATATGACCCTGATGTAACATTGTAGAAAAGCCCTACACAAACTGGTCAATAGTAGGATCTCATATAAAAATACATGTATACTTCTCAACTCATCAGGTGTAGGCTGAGAATATCCCAGTACTATGTGTTTGCATCTCCTAGGCCTTAACCAACTTTCCAGCTGGTGAATTATTCTCATTTTTCCTTAAAAATCCAGCTCACATATACCTTCTGTGGATACCTTTCTTGGGAAGGTAGTGCCTAAGGAGAGTTAATCATTCTGTCCTCACAAATACCAAAGAACAAACCACAGTTCCTGGGAATTTACTTACAAGTCCCTCTCCATCAGTGCATTTGTCTCTACCACCCACTGACAGTGGCACCTGAGGTGAGACCATTTGCCATTGTGCATCTGTGCTGGCCTGGGGGACCTCCGTCAGGTCTTGGCCAGCAAGGAACCATGGGGATACCTGGTTCCCATTAGCAACAGCAGCCTGCAGCGGGGTACTATAAGCAGGCTTGTCATAGATGCATATCATCTTAAAAAAACCTTTCTTCTCCAGAATGCAACACTTCATAACTGTGAGATGTTGATACATTAAAAAGAAGGCCACCTGTAATGTGTTAACTATTGGGTGGATTCCATGAATAAAATCAGCCAAGCTTTAAAAACATATATAATTGTCTTTAGAAACCATAAGGAAACCATGGAAATGACTCCTCCGTTACTAACACAAACCACAACCAAGGACCTGCCTCAGGCAATATGAAACCACTGCACAGTGTGACAAGTGAAGAGAAGGTGAATCCTTAGTTATTCTTTGTTGTCTTCTAAACAAATGAGCAATTCTACCAATATAGTCCCTGCACTTGCCTTTAACGAGGTGCCTCCTCCACCAAGGATAACTTCTCTCTCTGCCCAGCTGTCCACTTTCACAAACTATGCTATTATTTTAATTATTACTATTTTGCCAGTAACCAGTTGCTAATGGCACCCAAATTTCCTTTTATTATCATAACATTTTTCTAAAGGACTGGTAGCTTTCAGATAGATGTACCTCTGCCATTTCTGACTCTGTGTTCTTGGACAGATACTTGACAGCAAGTTGGGAAACGTTTCAGGAGGTTTTGGGAGCAATAATAAGACCTGATGTTTAAAAGAGAAATTGTAAGGTTTACATGAGATATTGCATGTGAAGTGTTATATACATATCACTTATATAATAAACTAGAGGCTTGGTGCACAAAATTCTTGCACGGTGGGGCGGGGGGTGTCCCCTCAGCCCAGCCTGTACCCTCTCCAATCTGGGACCCCTTGGGGGATGTCCGACTGCCGGTTTAGGCCCGATCCCTAAACCGGCAGTCGGACATACCTCTCACAATCCTGGACTGCTGTCTCCCAATCGCTCACCTACCTGTCTGCCTGGTTGCCCCTAACTTCCCCGGCCAGGTCATCCCCAACTGCCCCCTTCTGCTGGCCTGGTTGCCTCCAACTGCCCCCCCCTGCTGGCCTGGTTGCCCCCAACTGCCCTCCCCCCCCGCCCCCGCCAGCCTGGTCGCCCCATGCAGCCTGCTTGTTCAGTTGTTTGGTTGTCCCTCACTAACCCACCTGCTGGGCTGGTCGCCCCATGCAGCCTGCTGTTCAGTTGTTTGGTCGTCCCCCACTAACCCCCTTGCCAGCCTGGTCATAGGCAGCCATCTTGTGAGGGCATGAGGGTTAATTTGCACATTACCTCTATTATATAGGATGCTCAATATATGGTAGGTAATATTAGTTTTGCTATGGTTATTTTTATTATTGGATAACTATGGCAAGAAAATAATCTCTGTTCATTTCATAGTTAAGGCAGGTCTCCTATTGGGAGTGGGAAGACAGGAAAATCTCTCTGGAGTGGCCGTGTATAGATAGGCCTTCTAAGGATTGGTCAAGATGGGATCTGAGTTGGCAAAAGGGTGGCATTGTCTGTCCACTGCCATTCTGGGGGAAGTGGGCATTGGGTGGCCAGTACTGGACTACTGTCAAGAAGGCTCTCATCTTAGCTAGTAATTATATTTTATTAATGCTTTTGCTTCATAAATGGGCAGGAATAGTTGTAGTCTGGAAATGTTTAAGTGGCAAATCAGATTGACTGACAAGATTCTGATATTCCATGGAATAAGCCAGGGGCATACCTTTAGGGGCTATCTGGGTTTGCATTCCCATACCTCTTTATTTCTCTGTCCAATGCAATTTATCAAATAGTTTCTGTATCTTTCTTCATTATGCTCTCAAGGGCAGGAATAGATTTCATCATTCAGTCATTCATTCAATAAATACTTACTAAGCAATTACAATGGGCCTGCTATCTATTATTGTATTTCCAGTTCCTAGCAGAGTAGCTGGCATATAATTGGTTTATAATTGTTCAAAGAGTAAGTGGGAAAAGTATGTGGTCTTGTGACATGTGAATAAGGGGATTTCTCTGGAAGTAGTGGGAGAATCCAGTGTGAAGAACAGAAAGAGACCACTTAGAAAATTCCTCTACAGGGGAAGACATGCTACAAGTAAATATTTAAAGTTATGGTTTTGCAAGAGAATATTGTTTCATTGAGCAAAGATATTGGTGACAGCAGCCACAGCAAAGGATAAGGGGAAGAGAGAAAAGAAAATGTGGATAAATACTAAATTTAGAAGAGAAGTAGCCTTTGGGCAGGAGGGAGATACTGGGTTTGGGGAAGAACTTTATTTACATTTTTAGCATTTTATATCTTAAGCTGGGTAATAGGTAAATGGATACTCATAATTTTCTGTATAGTTTTCATATTTTTATTTTTTAGAGAAGTGTCTACACACACACACACACACACACACATATATATATATATATATAATTGTTTTTTTACAGAGAGGAAGGGAGAGGGATATCTCTAGAAACATTGATGAGAGAGAAACATTGACTAGCTGCCTCCTGCACACCTCCTACTGGGGATGTGCCTGCAACCAAGGTACATGCCCTTGACCGGAATGGAACCTGGGACCTTTCAGTCCACAGGCCGATGCTCTATCCACTGAGTCGAACCGCTTAGAGCATAGTTTTCATATTTTATTAAAAAAAATCAAAGGTTTATTATGATGTTTCATTGCCTCTAAGAATTTTTATAATTCTATTAAAAATTTATAAAATTATAAAATCAGTCATAAAGTTTAGTCAAGTCAACCTCAGTAATGCCCCTTCCACTAATACCCACTCATTCAGGCCTTTGGTAACCTTTTCCCAGGGACTCAGTGACTATTGTCTAACTGCCCTGGCTTCTCCCAGCCGCCCCTGACTCTGCCCCAGAAAGGTCTTCCTAAAATGCACATCATGTCATTTTTCTGCTTTTAAACAGTTTAGTCTAAACTTGCCAACCCAGCATTCAAAAAATTGCACAGTTTAGCTCTTATTTACCTCTCTGATTTTTCTTCCCAATGTAGGACATTGGGTCCCAGTTACAGTAGCCCAATCACCCCCCAGCCCACCCACCATGCTTTCACCAGTCTTTATTTCTGTCTATGACACTTGTAAAGGTGAGTGCAAAACCAGATGACTTTGTATTTTTTTTGTTCAGTTTGGGATGATTCCTTTGAATAAACTGAAGCTATTGGTATCTGAGAACCTCAGATAAGAATAAGAGTAACATTAATCAAACATATCAGTAAGCAGGTGTTGGATATATTCTGGTATCCACAGTGCCTGAAATAGTCCATTCTCTCTTATGGCAGTTGGCTTTCAATATAATACCTCTTCAGTGAGAATGTAAGGCAAATATTGAGATTATAATAATAACTACACACAATTTAAAAACCAAACATTATGCAAGAGCTGAGGATTTGATTTGTGTGGTTTTTTTTTTAGATACTTCTTACATATAGATGTGTGTGATCAATAGGTAGATTGGAAATAGAGGAGGTGAAACACTTGTCTGAAAATTTTTATTTTAATCCTAATTTTGCAAGAAATTTATTTTTCATAATGCTTGAAATCTTAAAAGTTTCAATTACCTTGCCTGTTGGTTAGACATAGTCACCTAACTTTAACTCCAGAATCTAATCTGTCACGTGTTTGCAAGCCTTTTGTCATGTAATACTAAAACCTAGTAGGAGTGCCTATCTAGTACAGCTTGTCCATGAGGGTGAGTTTCCTTCTAGTGTCCTATGAACTCACTGTCATTATATGACCTCAAGGAAATAGTCTTAATTTGTTACAAAAGCTGTTGACTTAACAGTCATAGTTTGAATAAATAAGATCACAACATATTTTACAGAAGAAACTGAGCTCTTCCTTCACCATGCGGTCTTCAGTGTCATACCTGCTGCTGGTGTAGATTCCAAATGGTGGCAGCTGTGTTAGGAGGAATGACGTTTACCACCTCCTGGTTTGGTTTTAGAGAACCCCGGGAGGCCGCACTGGCTTTTTTTTTTTTTTTCTCACTCAACTTCAATCCTAAATGCCATTTTTAGAATTTCTAAAGACTTTTTATAAATATTGCCTATATTAAAAACTTCAGCCTGGCATTAAAGATCTGAGAAAAGTCTTTGGGAAAGTAATAAGAAAATCTGCTGAATAGGTAAGGAGAACTTACGTGTTCATAAGTGAGAGAAAAGAGTAAACACTATAGAAGCTGGAATTATTGAAATTTTTACTTGTTTATCAATTATGCCAAGACTTAGCACTTGTATATTTTATTATTTTCCAAGTAAAATCCAAGTTCTAAAGGAGAAGAAATGATAAACAGGTACAGTGACAGATATAATACATTAGGTTATTATTCAGCAAATAAGTCACACTTTCCTCATTAACGTTGGGCGTGGCTATGTGACTTGCTTTGCTTTTGATGGTCCAGAACTATGAAGAGGTCTGATATTTTACTCTATTTGCAAGCTAATAAATTCTTCTGTCACAATTTCGCGGATATTGGCAAGAAACATGAGACCCCTGTGACAGAGACAAAGAACTTTATTGCAGCAATAACAGTAGCTATAGGACCAGAATTTTCTTGTGTTGGTTCCCCAAGCCCCAGCTCCCATGGACTGGTATGAAGAGGTCCATATGACATCTGCGCTCAGTAAGTTGCATGACAGGTCAGAAACCCTGAGCTTCGGGGACCCCGATCTTTTATAATGGGCAGTCAGCATGTCTGCCTTTTTTATTCTGGAGGGAGGCCCTAGTTTTATTTTCTAAGACTGTTTGCCACATATCCTTGAAAAGATAATCTACAATAAAGGTGCCTCTGCTTAAAATATGTACAGAAATGTGAGTGGTCCATGGAACATTGTCTCTCAAAATCAGCATTTGCAGGAGATATTGCCATGTGGGTCAAGCTCAGTCAAGATACAGGCTAACATAGTGCTACCACAGCTAAACTCATCCTGAGTCATCTGAACAGCAGTAAGCATGAAAATGCTTAAAGGTGAGAATACATGGTTATGGCTGAGATGGTTTGTTATGTAGCGTTGTTGTAGCAATAACTGAATGATACATAAATTGGAAGGGAAATGAGATAATGTTATATTAAAAACTTAAATATTTGGGTTGACTTTGGGACCACATAGTGAGTGATGAGAAAGCTATTATAGGAGGTTAAAAAAATGACCTGTGTTATAAAATACAAAATATTTGTTGATACTGTTGTTTGCAGTAACTCAGAAGACAGAAAATATGTACCTAATAAACTTATAGCATTTAAGTTCAAAAGCATGAGCTGATAGCTACTCATCACACTTAATAAAATGCTATAAGGAAAAGATAAACTCAGTAAACACAATTGGTTGGTTTGCAAGGAGGGTTGAAAGGGACTATTGGGAGCCCAGAAATCTCAGGTTTGGAAAATAAAATAGTTTTTTTTTTTTAAATCAAAGCAAAGATGTGATAATTATAAAGGCCAAATTATCTCAGAATTTAACATCCCTTTTAAGACATATAAACAGATTTCCCATCAGGGCACATACTCAGGTTGTGGGTTTGATCCTGGTTGGGGCACATGAGGGAGGCAATGGATGGAAGTTTCACTCTCAAAATTGATGTTTCTCTCTCTCCCTTCCTCTCTCTCTAAATAAAAAAATAGATATAGGAATTGCACTAAAACAAATATTTTTAAAAATGTGTTTGCCTGGTTGGACTTATTCTCTTGCACCTTGGCTATTGCTATGGAGTAGTACATAACCAGTAGCTGCTGGCCCTCTGGCCTGGATGCCAGTGTTAGATACAAGGAATAGAGTTATCTCTAACCTCCAAGACTACAGTCTAAAGCAGAACTGCCTTAGTCAACGTGCAGATGTGCGAGACAGTAATAAATTCTCCTTGTTATGCCGCTGAAATTTTATGATTATTTTCTTTGTAGAAAAATACGGCTTCACTCAATGGCAGAAAATGCTCATTTTTAGAAGAGAATAATGACAATATTATCGATTGTGGGTGGTGGTAAGAGGGCAATAACTGAATCCCAGGCCAGTTTAGGTTTCAGAAAGGTGAACAGCAATGAGTTTTCAAAGATGTCTATGGCCTTCTGAAACCAACATTTTTCTCTACTTTTAAAGTTAAATGATTGTAGTGAACTTCTGCCCTATGCGTCTTTATTTGAGGTTTCCTAAAATGAAATGCTAAGTGTTGTGTGTTTGCCTGCAGTATGTGAAGTGTTGGCATCCAGTACCCCTGGGACTAGCGAGCAGGAGTGGAATTTGGGCTCACTTGGAGTGCAGTGACTTAGCAGTTGATCACATTTTGCAGAATCCTATTTGCAAGCTTAGAAAATTATCTCACACAGTTCACCATATGGCACAACTGATTTTTCTAAGGGAGCTATTGTATTTGAAAAATCAAAAACACTCACTAAATTCCCAAATCTCTTTTTTCTCTGTCTACTGTCATGGTTTCCATGACTACATTTCACAGGTCCATTTTACATCATAAATGTAAATGGTTTCTACTGAAAAACTCTATGTAGAATTTCAGAAGGAAGAAAGAGAGAGAGGTTTACTCTTACAGGAAAACCGTGTGCTGACTTTCGCAACTCTGTATGGGATTGGGTAGGACACAAATGAGAAATACATTAAAATCTGATTTCTCAAAATTTTAAGATGAATCCTCTGACACGCTAGAGATATTGGAGATACAAAACTTCAAATGACAGATATGGGTTGGTGAGAGTAAACTTGTATGTAATGAGTTGGATTCTTATAACTCCTAACAACCCTTAAATATTCTACTTTTCTTTTTTGTTTGTGGTTTAAGGTATGCTCTCAGCACTATTTTGGGGAGTGAGGTAGAGGAGAAGGGGCAGTAGATAAACTTTCCCCTCATGAATTTCTTTTTTAAAATCTCTTTTAAAAATATATTTTTATTGCTCCAGAGAGGAAGGGAGAGGGAGAGAAAGATAGAAACATCACTAATGAGAGAGAATCATTATCGGCTGCTTCCTGCATGCCTTCTACTGGGGATCGAGCCTGCAACCCCCAGATGGGCCCTTCACTGGAATCAAACCTGGGAGACCCTTCAGTTTGCAGGCCAACACTCTATCCATTGAGTCAAACCAGCTAGGGCCCCCTCATGAATTTTTTAGAATAAAAAAGGCAGATAAACATGTGTTGTTGTTTTCTTTATATATTAGGAAAGGGAATGTTGAATTTAATTTTCATGCCTCCTTCTTAAAAATAATCTCTAGAGCTGGACTTTGCTACCTTTCATTTTGTTGAATACCATATGTTGTTTTCAGTTGCATGAATACTGTCTAGTCCATGAAGTTATTACTGTGTTTAAAATGAATACGACTTAGCTTCTGGCAGGCTGCTTCCAGTGCCAGAGATCTTCATTGGTGTGTTTTTTAAGCTCTGATGCAAGGCCCTTCTAGAGTTGTTGCTCAAAAGGAAAACTCCAAATGTGCCCCATTTTACAAACAGAGGTCACTGAATCAAAGCTTCCCAATCCTTGTAGAATAACATCATGCTGTTTCCAGAGGAATAATACTTGAAAGGTAGGTTTGATGTAAATGGATATTACTTTTTCTTCACTTGCATATTTCAAGATTTAACATTTTTCCTTGTTGGTAATTCACACAACTGAAATTGGCCTGTTAGCAGTGTAATCTCTTCCTTGTGCAAGGGAAGTTTTCCTAGGTTTTCAGTGACGTCTAGAATTTGAAAAATCAACATTGGGCAGGTCAAGAATTGGATGACCTGAAAATGCGTAAACTTTGTCAGAAGCTACTCTTGGTATCTGCAAGTCCTAGATTTTTGTGTTCTGTTTCTCACTAAAGGGAGGTGGGGTGAGATGTAAAGAGAGCCTTACTGCATTTCCAGGTTCTCGTCAGCGATTGAAGGTCATCGTTTCTGATGAAGGTTGGAGAGTGGAGGCATGAGATAGTAGAGTCATTATCCTTGCAGAAATTGCTGCTTCTACAAAATTCTGTCCCCTATTTGTTTCTCTCCTGAATAATTCAGGAAAACCAGCTGATAAGCACATAGGGAGAGGAATTAGTAAACACTGGGGGCACAGGAGGAATTGCATGGGAGGGTTTGCATTTGTGTATGTGCATAATAATTAGGGGATTTCGTGAATCCTTCCTTTTGTGACTATTTGTGAAAAACTGCATTTATGCATAGGCATAAAAGGAAATATTATTAGTAATATGCACTTAATGATATGCCAAAGGAAACTTAGGGTTTCAAAGCTGGACAAAAACTTTGCTCAGGCAGAGGAATAAAATGAATGTGCATTGTGTTGGGACCATGGTCGGCAAACTGCGGCTCTCGAGCCACATGCGGCTCTTTGGCCCCTTGAGTGTGGCTCTTCCTAAGCCTTAGGAGTACCCTAATTAAGTTGAGGACAATGTACCTACCTATATAGTTTAAGTTTAAAAAATTTGGCTCTCAAAAGAAATTTCAATCGTTGTACTGTTGATATTTGGCTCTGTTGACTAATGAGTTTGCCGACCACTGTGTTGGGGGATGGTGAGGGGACTTCAATGCAGTAATCCAAAAATTTTCTTCTCTATCAAAGCAACGAAAACACTGGCAAAAATAGTCAAAGTCAACTTTTTCAGAAATTTGCTTATTAACAAAGAGCTTGGAGCAATCTGGGGAATTTTATTAAAGAACAATGGCTGAATTCGATCAGAACAGTGAATTTTGTGATATTTTAAACTGCCCTATTCCCACTCTCCCTCCCCAGGTCTGTGCTAGCTTTGAAAAAAAAACACAAAAAAACAGCTTCTAATCACTGCTTCCTCAGTGCAGATAGCCTTTTCCCCAAAGGCATTGTCAAAATGCCTTGTGGGAATTGTTTAAGATTGTGACTGCCAGAGATGGCAAATAACAATTGGGGCAAATAGACTAACCCAAAGGCTTAAAATGGAAAACTGAGGAAGGTTCATTAGGAGCTTGGACAAGTTGTGACATATTTTTGGAAATCTGGAAGTGAATGCATATATGTAGGGCTGTGCACATACCTCCCACCAGCAGGGTAGGCAAACCCTGTATTGTACTAACTGTTTGGATGGTGTGTGTGCTACTCTGTATAAGGATGGAACATGAGTGAATTCTTTCTCTCTTAGCTGTCATGGTTTAAAAGCCCTATCCTTGTTGGCAGCCTGCTTTCAGCCTCATGTCATTTTACATGGTTGACATATGAGCCCATCTCTCCTTGTTTTCTCCCCCAACCCCCTTCAGTAAATTGGGTTTATAATAGAAACACTAACTCAACATTAACTAAAGTGATGCTGCCAAGTGATATGATAAGACTGCAGAGTGATGTTTTATGGTAATAGATTATCTTTGGGCTCCGTTTCCAAGATCATGAGATGGTGCCTCACTCCTTAAAGGGTAAAGAGAAAGTGTGGGAGCCACAGCAGAAGGAAATCTATGGTATGTATGTCTCCATTGTGTTTTCTTTTCCAGTTTGGTTAAAACAAACAAATAATATCCCAACCTTTGATTTTTTTGTTAAAACACAGAAAATATTTTTTAGAAAAAGAAACTCTATGTAAGAAGATGAAACCTATAAAATGAATCATAATGATGTCCAGTCTACCCAGTTTTTCTTTCCATGGGGTTGTCAGTATGGTCATATTTATATAAACCTCTTTATATCTATAACCCCTTAGCCCTAAAGTATTTGTTTAAATTCCTTCCTTGGTTTCTTTTAACTGATTAAAGACAGATAAAATTTTCAAAGAAAAAAAAAAAAGGAAATCAAGGCACAAACAATGTGAAGAAATATAGAGTGTTACAATAGTGAGCTTTGAAAAGGTTTCTACTCTTAGCAACTTCCAGTGCTGGAGGCCTAATAGAATTCTTTCGGAACCTTGCCAGGCTTCCGTCTTTCTAAACCTGCTCCTTATACCAGGCACCATCTTAAAACTGGGCTTGCACACCTACTATCTGTGTGATGTGTTACAAGTTACAAAACCTCATTTATTTAATCTGAAAAATGGAAATAATAAGAGCACCTACCCCATTGGATTATGTGGAGGATTAAGTATTTTTAAGTACTTAGCACAATGCCTGGGGTAGAATTAAATATTCATTAAATATTAGCTATAATTATTGCCACGTATCTTGATGGATAAAACTATACTCCTGGGAATCTAGTCATCTTTGGAGATAAGGCCAGGAAAGAGGGGATTCCAAATTCTCCACTCTTCTAGAACCAACCCATTTAGATTTTATATTGGTCAGAGGAACATATTCCTTTCTTGGTGCAAAAAATGATGCCACCCATATCCGGAGTCTGTCCCTTCCAGATATAGAGGCATGGAAGCTTGTCTTATACTTTACACATTTCCCATACATTTCCCTAAGAAGTCAAAGACCATAGGAGCCATGCATAATTTCAATAAACAAAATTTTGATTTGAGGAAAGAGAGTAGCTACTATAGAGTTCAGTCCTAAAGTTGCATTGCTGGGCTTGTTAGATAGTGGCTCAAATAGCCTTGAGCATTTTTACAGGCTTAAATGTTGAAGACCCAAAAGACACTGGCCAGGAAATAAAACTGAGTCTTCATAACTTCGCAGAATTTTAGAAATCCACAAGGCTATGACCCGCACCACTCCTGTGTAGATAACCAAGCTGTTGGGACCGCTCACTGTGTTTACCATGTGAAAGTTCTTGGGAGTTGTTTTTCTGGCCCAAAGTTTTTGGAGAAATATAACTTCTGGGCAAGAAGCAGGAAAATATTTCAAATTTCCTTGCTTTGGATATTTTTGTGATGAGTATAAGATAGATGCCATTGTAGGATACAGCTACATTTTGAGCTGAGTGGCCTGAAATTTGTGAGTTTGGAGAGTGCAGTAAGTATAATGGTTTCCATTTTTGGGCCAAGGATCATTCTGTTTGCACATGTTAAGTCTGGGAAATAAGGGTCTGGTTAGAAAGAGGGCAGATGGCTGGATTTTTCCCAGTGGCAGATTGCTCAGCCGGCAAAGGCTCGCACCTGGTTGCCCTGCTGCCTGGCTATCTGGAAGCCTCCTGGATGACTTGGTCACTCCCATTCCACAAAGACGGATGTGCATTTGTACACGGTCTTTTCAATCTGGTAAAGGATGCAGATACTTCCAGTGGATTTGCATCTAATCTGAGGAAAACCTGATTCTTTGAGCAAAATGCTGCCCAGCAGGTGTGTGCCTCTTCATTCAATCCAAATGGCCAAGATTCTTCTCCAAAATTTCAGAAGAAAATGTGACCGTTAACCATACCTCCCCTTAAATTAATCAGATTAGAGATCTCTTTCCTTGTTTTACCTGCATGATTCTTTACAAAGTAAAATGATATCCAAGAGGACTTTGCCAGCTTTAGGCAAGAAGACACATAATTCAGGCAAAGCCACTGTGACCAAATTCATCTTCACAAACTGCTTTGGCTGGAACTCCTGGGGCTTGAGCCTGGAACATTCTCTCCTTGCTCACCTGCTCTTATCAACCTCTCAAAAGAGCAGGCAACCCAGCAGGAATAATCGATGGAGAAAAGATGATGCATTTAAGAACCAAGTTTGCATAGCTTTGTGATTCTATGTCTTTCCCTGAAGCAGAGCAAGGAAGTTGAAGGATGGGGCCCAACATGTGAAGTCTGTAATGTAACAACTTGTCCCAATATAAAACAAGACTGGCCATGACTCTTTGATTGGAATGAGACTGCAGCTTAATTAGAATATCACAATGGGATGGCACCTTAGAGGTGATAGGATGCAACCCTGAACCCACCACATGGATCTTTGATACCATAGTGCTGGAGAAGGGGTGTTGAGGGAAGAAGTGGGGGCTTGGACCAGGCGCAGAGATTCTGGCATCCATGCCTGCCTTGATGCCACAGACTAGAAATCTTATTCTGGTGAAGGTTGCCTGGCGAGTAATTGCCAGGATGGAGTGCTAAGCAAGCTGCCGCTGTGTCAGAGAATCTGACCTTGGGAAGATAATGAGACAAGGAGAATTCAGAACAGATGAAAGCCAAGAGCACCTACTTTATCTACTGACAGCCAGGGAACACCTTCATGCTCAATCAGTTCCTGCTAATGAGACAAGATGGGGCAAGATGGTAACACAGCAGTAACAGGCAAACTTTTTTTTTTCAGCTTAATGATCTATAACTTAGTTAGATCAAATTGTCTTTCAGGTCAGGCAGCAACTTAAGTCTGAGCATAAAGAATACAAAGCAACACTTGAGTCACTTTGGTTGTGTTTACTTTGTAAGGGGAGTGATGAGACGGAAGGAAGGAAAGAAGCCCGCTCGCCGTGACCAGGCCATTTCCTGATGGACTTTTCTAGAGAAGTCGCGTGTTAATGTGGCTGTGCCACGGCCAGTGGATTCCTTCAATCATTCTCTTCTACAAATGCTGTCGCTAGCTGTTTTCACTGCAACAGGAATTTTAACGCACACCTGACACTTTTATTAATGAGTGCTGTGGTCTCTCCAGTGCTGCAAGTTATTACAGGCCTCCTGCAGATGACACCACAGTCGCCAGGCAGATTGGAGTTCCTATCAGCAGGGGAGTCTGAGGACACCTCCTATTTTGTCTGAAGTTGCAGAAATGGTGTCCAGGTCACAGAGAAGGGACGGTTTGCTGGGCCACTTTCATGCCCTTGACATGGAACTAGGAGCTATCTACACAGTTCCCTTTCATTTTCCATCCGACTCTGGGTGGTGATTCTTACTTATTCGTTTATTGATGAGACAGCTGAGGGCACGCAGAAATTATGAAAGTTTGAAAAGGTGACCCTGATAAAATTATGAATAATCTTAAAAGAAAATCATGGAAAATTGCTAGAAAACGGGCAATGAGAAAATTATTTTTCTTAATTTTAAATAAAGTGGAAAAAATATATTCTTTTATACTGTATAGTAATGAAGTTGCATTCTATCACCAGCAAAATAATACAACTGAATTACTAAACAGGTGAGTTTTGCATTTTTGCAAAAGAAACAGTGATCAATAGAATTCATCACTAAAGCATTAAGAATAAGAAATAACACATTATTACCATTTATGTCTGCTAATAAAGCTATTGGATGGGTAGTCCTGGGGAATGTCATAGACATGGTGTTTGCTGATTTTGACTAGGAAGTTCACCACCTCACTCACCAGGTCCTATGTACAACTGGATGAACTAGGAAGCTACTGACAAACTGAAGAAAATTAGGAGAGCAATCATAATCCTAAACTGTCTAGGAGAGAAGATAAGATGACAGCAATGTCTTAGATACCTGAGGAGTTACCATTCTTGTTTATTCCAGGGGAAAGAACTTAGCTAGAAGTTAGATGGAAGTACCATATTTTTCCGTGAATAAGACACTATTTTTTTCTAAAATTCTTAGACTGAAAGTCGAGGTGTGTCTTATACACAGAAGTCGGCTGAAGAGGGAGCCCCGTGGGTGCGGGTGCGTAGCTGCCCATACCTTGTCAAACTGGCTTCCTCCAATCATGAGCCTTATTGTTACTGACGTCAGCTGATGCCATAATTGGAGGTGGAGGTGGAGAGTGCACAGATGCAACAGGGACCGGAGTGTTCTGAGCCCATAAAGATGTCAAAAAATAAAAAGATAAATACCAGTAAGAGATTGTCTTACTCTGCAAAATTCAAACTGAGCGTAATCAGCTATGCAAAAGAACATGGAAATAGAGCTGCAGAGAGACCATTTGGACCTCTTCCCACTGAGTGTATGATCAGACAGTGGAGAAAACAGGAAGAACAACTCCTTAAGAAGCCAAAAAAGAAGAAGGCCTTAAGAGGACAGCCAGCAGGATGGGCAAACTTGGACCTGAGGCTTAAGACTTGGAATTTGGAGCAGTGCCAGAGTGGCTTATTCAGTGTCAGGCAAGAATGTTTGCCAGCGAAATGAACATTGCTGATTTTACAGGAAAGGCAAAATGGTGCTTCAATTTCATGAGGAGAGAAGGGTTGGCCATGAAAACACAAACAAAGCTCAGAAAATGCCACCAGTTTATGAGGATGATCTCACATATATAGCCAGTGACTCAGAAGACAGTGGTGATACAGTAGAAGTTGAAGAAATTGGTATGTCTGGAACTAATAGTGATGAAGAAGAGAGCAGTGATGCAACAGAGGCTGAATAAAGCGATCTGCTGCATAATATCAGTGCTGGTATGTAAACATTACCTGTGGTAATCACTAAATAAAAATGTGTTCTGTTTTATGTTTAAAATATTGATTTCTTAATTTTGGGTTGGAAAAGTGGGGGGTGTCTTATACGTGGGGGCATATTATACACGAAAAACTATGGTAAATTCTTGTTTTAAAGGAATGTTTTAAAATAACTATAACATTCTGAAAATGGCATTCATTGACTATGGGGTAATGAGTTAGTTGCTATTTATTGAAATTTTATTTTCAGAGAGATTATAGAAAATATTTTTTTTTGCATTTGGCAGGGGATTGGACTAGATGACCTCTAAAATTCTGTTTAAATTAAAGTGCTATGGCTGATTGATAATATTTATGAATGTCATATACCTATTTCTCCATCCTTAAAGATGTAAAAAAGGACCTACACTTATTTTTTTCTTATGTAATGTAAGTTTATATTTCATTTTCCCCTTATATCTGCATAAATGTTCTTTAGCATTGCAGTCTAAGTGACTCATTTATCCATTTATTATTACGTGTTACAAATTATTTAAATATTTAGTAGCTAAAACAAAACAAAAACAGAAACCAAGTGAACCGTGCAGAAGTTAAATTCAGCAATGTATCTGGTCAGCGTCACCTAAAATAAGAGACCAACAATTAGTGAACTGTGAGGCAGAGTTAGAACAGATACTCAAATTCACAAAGTAGAACCAAAACTCACCATGGAGTTCTCAAAACTCTTGTTCAGAATGGAGACAAGTCCAAGAATCAAGGAACACTACCATGTACGTGGTTAAGCAGTAGGGCACCATGGACGAATTTAATTCTGTATATCTTCTCAGTGTCCTTAGGATGTTGATTTGTATTGTATTGCATTATATTGTGCTAGAGGCCCTGTGCACGAATTCGTGCACAGGTGGGGCCCCTTGGCCTGGCCGGTGATCAGGGACAATCGTGGCCGTCTTGCCCAGTCTGATTGGGCTGGCCAGCCAACCTCCCTGGGGGAGAGGGACCGTGGGAGGTTGGCCAGTCACGGGAGGTTAGCTGTGGGAGCCCACTGAACACCAGAGGGCAGCTTCTGCATTGAGCAGCTGCCCCCTGGTGGTCAGTGCGCATCATAGTGACTGGTCGTTTGGTCGACCAGTTGTAACAGTTGCTTAGGCTTTTATATATATAGATTCTATTCTATTCTATTCTATTCTATTCTATTCTATTCTATTCTATTCTATTCTATTCTATTCTATTATTTGTCTAAATTTTACTTCCTGCCCTATTCACAATTAGTGTCAGAATCATTAAGTGTCTTAGCATTCAAGAGTGGAGCACAAATTGAGAGAGTATAGTGAAATCTAGGCTCTGTATGAAGTAAGCCAAATCCCTTTTCATTGTGTCTCTTAAAATACATTTCCCTTAAGTGTTAAATAATTAAAATAGAAGAAATCTCCTAAGCCAGTCAAAGGTGCTGTTATTCCCTCTATTATCTATGAAAGCATTTTAAAATTCTATGATAGTTGTTAACTGGATACTATATTGCTGTCATTTCTTTAGACCAGTGGTCGGCAAACTGCGGCTTGGCAAACTGTAGTTTGTGAGCCACATGCGGCTCTTTGGCCCCTTCAGTGTGGCTCTTCCACAAAATACTGGCTCTTCCACAAAATATCGACTTCTGCTCATGGGCCACGAAGTTTCAATCGCACTGTATGTGCACGCCCGCATGTGGGATTTTGTGGAAGAGCCACACTGAAGGGGCCAAAGAGCCACATGAGGCTCGCGAGCCGTGGTTTGTCAACCACGGCTTTAGACTATAGATGCTCTGAAGGCAAAAGCTGTGTTTTGTCAAACTTCTGGTACATAGTAGGCCCTTAGTGAGAGTTTGTTGAACAAGTGATTGAATATTGTTAATCCGTTGTGTTGAATATTATTAATCCATTGAATCCTGAATATGTAGTAGATTAGAGTCCAGGCTGGGAGGTCAATAGATCTACAGATCTATATGATGGATCCATAGATCTGATGCTTTTAGTACTAGCTTTGTAATTCTCAGGAATTTATATAACTTTTCTATCAGTTTTCTCGCTGGTATAATAAAGAAGTTGGAGTAGCTGTTCTCTTCTAGATCAATTCCATGGCCTATTTTTCTTCATGACATTTAAAGTCATTCCCCAATCACTTATGATAAATGGCTCTTTCACAAAGAAAAAGGACAGGTAGGAGGAGGCAGGGCTGAGAAGTGGTTCTGATAAATTGGGGGCAATGGACAATCCCTAAATCCCACTCCTTGCTTTTATAATTCAACAGATGACTTTGCCTCCTCCCAAAGTTTTCCTTTCCTAATTGCTTAGACAAATACTACAAAGATCTTATTTTTCATCCTTTGAGTACCTGTCACTAATGTCAGGGGAAGGCGATGCAGAGTCGTGCTGGGTGGGCCAGCAGAAAGAAGCATAGGTGAGGATTAAAATGTTAGCACTATTCAGACATTGATTTTTAAGCCTTTGTTTCAGTGAAGTGATTTTAGCCACCTGGATAAGGGCTATTTTTTAGAATCTCTCTTTGTAATTGCACCTTCTTATGGGCATGATGGATGGTCAGGGTGACAGGCAACATCTGCCCCTGACGGCATGTTATGTTGTCCTGCAGAGAGGCAGTGTGGCCCAGTGGACCTCTCAGGGCGGGGCGAGTCAGACAGTACAAGTTCTAACCCCGGCTCTGTCCTTCAAACTTGCGGGATGACCTTATGGAAGTCATTTAACGACTCTGTAGCTCTGTTTTTTATCATCCGTAAACATAGAGGAAATAACAAGTTTTCAGCCTTTAGTGGAGAACTGGCTAATAAATCATTGAAACGTGCTTGGCAATAAAATGCTCTGCAGAAAAGCGGAAGACCAATAGCATGCAAATGGACTAGGAATTGCACTTGTCCAGGAAAAGTTAACTTTGCTCAAACCTGCACCAGGTGAAATGAACATACTCATAGCAGAACATCTTTGCAATGACGAACAAAAGTTTTATGTGATCTGCCCAGCTCCCTGGACAGAATGGGCTGGTCTCCGTGTGGCTTGAGTTGAAGAATGTGGTCCCTCTGTGGCATGTATGTCTTATTGGAGTTCTAATTCTACCACAAAAGAAGAGAATCTCAATTGGGATGTCAGGTCCGAAAAGTCAGTGGAGAGCCTAGGGGCAGAGAGTTTGGGAGGAAGCAGGAGGAGGGAGGACTTCAAAGGAGAGGGTGTCCAGTTACAGTGATCTCTTTCTTATGTAACTGTCCTGTGCTAGTATGTCTATGCCTTGAAGGCTAAAGCAGAGAGGTTCTGGGACTGAAAGACTGCTACCTCAGTAGTGTTGTTGTTTTTTTAAATCCAATGACTGACCACTTTGAACTTTGATATTTAAATTTATCTTTACCCAACTACAAGAATGCTTTCTGTTCTGCCCACTTCTTCAATATGAATTATATCCATCCTTCAAATCTCCCTCTCCAGTAGTTTCTCCCAACTATAGGTCTTTACCTGTGATGACCTTGAACTCCAGAGGCGGTCTGTATTTAGCCTTAGCTCATCTTGCTAATCTTGACTGCAGCTATCACACATAGGATCTTATTAGATAGGGGCTCCCTACCCAGAGGATGAATAAATTATGGAAAAACTCCTCCAGCTCTACTCCAACCCCATTTCTTCCCTGCCCTCCCAACCTCCTCTCCTTGTCTCGTCCAGTCCCCATTTTCAGTTCACAAACTGCTAGATTCTATGTGGGGCTCTTGTAATCTGGGTTATTGTTATTCTCTCTGATCCTGTTGATAGGTGTTTTCCAAGTGTTCTTGGGTGCAGATGTTGAGGATCATCTCTCTGCAAGCCCAGTTCTCCAGGTGCCTGGGCTGGTGCTCCCCAAGCCTGGGGGACTTCCTTGGGAGCCTGTAGCTGTAGGGCTCACCCAGTGTTCATTCCACGTTCTTGCCATCATTCCCGTCAGCCATGTCTTGAATCCCCACTGGTCTTTCTAGTCCTCATGATTGAACTATGGTTTGGTCATCCTTTTATTGCCCCCCAAACAGTTTTTCTATCATTATAGAAACAACTCATGCTCTTGCAGAAATAAAGGGTACAAAACAAAATACAAATCATGCAAAGTCCCAACTCCCAGCCCATTTTGTATGGCTTTTCAGACCTTTTAGTGTTATACACACTTATACACACATGTGCATGCACACACACACACACACACACACTTATAAGAAATGGGAATATAAAAATGTTTATTTTGTATGCTTATGTTTTTTATTAAACATGATGTTCTCAGTCAAGAATAGTGCCTTTCATGCTTATTATTAAACATGATTGGGAAAAGTGATTTTGAGTAGCTACATGGTGTTGCTTTATATAAATATGCTAAAATGTATTGTCAAACACCTAATGTTGGATGTTAATATTGTTTCCAACTGTCCTCTCTGGTAGATGAATATAAACATAAATGTATCTGCAGTTTATCAGCTTCTGTCCCTCTCCATTGGCACCCCCTGGTCCAAGTGACCACTGTCTCTCTCACGTGTGACTGCAGTACCGCATGTGGGTCAGCACGGGCTAGAGTCAGAACACGTAAGTTTGGACCCTGGATCTTCATATTATAAATATGGCCTTGGGGAGGTTTTTTGGCCTCCATCTGCCTCAGTTACCTTATCTGTTATATGGAGGCATCATTGGTAATGGTACTTGCTTAACGAGGTGTTAAAATAAAAAATAAAATACTATATGTAAGACACTTGGAATAATAACTGGCATGTAAGAAATTTTCAACATATGCTAGTTTTTCAACAACTCACTTGCATCCACTCTTGCTTGAATGTGCTCTGTTCTCCATGTGGTGGCATTGCATCAACGTGCTGATCTTACCAACGTTTACAAACATGGTACGTTGAGTAGGTATAGCAAAGCTTCTATTTAGATTCAAAAGGGAGCTCAAGCATACATATTGTTCAGAAGGGGGTTATTAAGTCTCCTATGATTTGAAACACTTGCCTGAAGTTCATGAGGCCTTCGCAATGAAGCAATAGAGGGTTTTTTCTATGTTTTCCAAATATTACGCCACATATCACCATAAATTGCTCCCAAATCAATCCCACTTCAAATAAAAAATTTCCTGATAAGTTTGACAGGAGTGTGTAGTGACTCATTGAGAACTTATGGAAAAAAACAGCCCAGATTTTATTTGATAAATTCTTTAGAACATTAATTTAACATCTTGTTCTCTAAAATATGTCCTCTTTGGGGGTAATAATTATTGTGGATATGCGTGAAGCTGAGTTTGAATCATTTAAGACCTCAACATTCACAAATAATGCCCAGTGGAGTTTATTTCTGAGATTGATGTTTAGACAGTAATTCAAATAATGAAGTCTTTTTGTGTTTCAAGAAAGTCAGCAACCAAGGAAACAGCTTGTACTCTGTGGAGATGATTAAGTGTAGGTATTCTAGAGAAAACATTCTCTCAGTTAAGAAGGGCCATTATGAAAGCATTTTGGGGTTTAGAAAGGTGTGAGCCTTTAAAGCAGTATTTATTTATCATCAGTAGGGTTATGAAAAAAGTAAGAATCAAGTTATAAATTGTGTCAGCAGTGATAAGACTGTGAAGTTAGTCAAACTGAAGGGCATCTGTAATTGCCCATTATGACTGAGGGACTGACCCTCAACCATGCTTTTAACAAAGCTCCTTCCGTCCGAAGTAATTTTTGCCTAACTTTTTTCTAGTTTATTTCCAGTAACCTCAATCTTTTACAGGGTTGTGATATCATTCTTTGGGTTTTGACGAGTTGACAATTTTTGAAAAAACAAATCAAACTGTTAAAAAAAAATAGGGCAATAGGGCCATAGCCAGTTTGGCTCAGTGGATAGAGCATCGGCCTGTGGATTGAAGAGTCCCAGGTTTGATTCTGGTCAAGGGCATGAACCTCGTTTTGGTCACAGGCTCCTCCTTGGCCCAGGTCCTGATCAGGGTGTGTACAGGGGGCAACCAATCAATGTGTTTCTCTCCCATAGATATTTTTCTACTGTCTTTCCATCTCTTTTCCTCTCTCTCTAAAAATCAATGGAAAAATATCCTTGGTGAGGATTAAAAAAAAATAGGGCAATTATAAGATTAAGCATACCTTATATTTTTCTTTTTGTCAGGGGCTGCGTGTGTGTGTGTGTGTGTGTGTGTGTGTGTGTGTTCCAGAGGCTGCCTTTTGGGTGGGCATGAGGGAAACACTCCAGGAAATGTGGCACCAGCTTTTTTGGTGAAATGCAGAGCATTTTAGAGCAGGAAGGGTAAGTTCTAGATCAATGGAGCCAGTTTTTCGTTCTACAGGTGGAAAAACAGCTATAAAGAATTTAAAAACTACTCCAAAGTCACACCACATTTGTGACTTATAAGTGGCATAAAAGGATAGCTCTATATTTAGGTATAGTCAAAAGATCCCAACTTCTGATTTTTTTTGGTGTGTGTGGGGGGGTGTAATATTTTTTTTTAAAAAAGAAGCAGGAGCCATGGTAAAACTGTTACTAGTTATAAGCTGTTTATACTAATTGTAGGCCCATCAGATTTTATGTTTTCCAAGGCAGCAATAGCCTGTGTGCAAACCACAAGTGCAGGGATTATATCCCTAATTTGCCATGGCAAGAAATAGGAACCATATCTCCAGGAAGAAAAATGAAGGGAATATCTATAAGCATGTAGCCTGGTATGAATATTCAGACTTATTTTAATATAAAAATGTCTTCATCCTTTCTTTGCTATATGATAGAGAATCGAAGATTAAATGCCCTCTATTTTTGAGGAAAAGAGAATTAGTTTAAGTTGTTTTGGGGGCTTTAAAGGACCTTCAAAGCCTATTGGGAAAGAATAGAGAGGCATGTCTTGGGGAGCAGAAGACAGAGAGAAAGGGGAATGATGTGGCAGAGACACAGTCTTAGGAAGGCAGCGAGGAGCGCTAGGTTTTACCCTTGCCTCCCAGACTAATGAGTTTTCCTTGGACTTGGGAGAAGGGTGATGTTGGAGAGAAGCTTGTTCGTCTGTAGTCATGGGAGCACCATTCCAGAGGCAGGAGTCCAGAGAGGATTGGAGAGTTTGGAGGTTCACTGGGTTGATCAGGCCAGTCTTGAGGAGAGTCTTTGAATGATAGGAAATTGCAAAGGCTTGCAAGACTTTTAGTGGAGTTCCCTTTGTCTGCACCAGGAACCTTGGTAGGGCTCCCTTTTCTTCAGTCCAATGAGGAGTTCAGTGAGGGCTTTACCTATATGACTCACTGTGGCCAGGTCCTCTCTCACTATTAGGGCACCATATGCCAAGGGGAAGTGGGTAGATCCTGGACAACTAGTGGAGTCAGATGGAGTCTGGATGAGGTGGAAATCTTTTCCTTTTTATTTTGAGAGGCTGAGCTGAACTAATTTTGACCCCAAAATTGGGAGAGTGGCTAGTGACATCCCACGAAAAGCAGAGGAACCCCAACTCTGGGAGTATCTAAAAAAGCCTGAGATAGGCACTGACCATTTCTTTTTTAAAATTTTTATTGTTGAAAGTATTACATGTGTTCCTTTTTCCCCCTCATTGATTTCTCCCACCCATCCCTGTCCCCCACCCCAGGCCTTCACCACCCTATTGTCTGTGTTCATGGGTTATGTATATATGCATATGAGTTCATTGGTTGATCTCCCTTGCAGGTTGCCATGCCCCTCCCGTGCCCCCCTGCCTTGCCTCCCCACCTGCCTCCCCTGCCTTCCCTCTGAGGTTTGACAGTCTGTTCGATGCTTCTATGACTCTGGGTATTTATTTATTTATTTATTTAATATATATTTTAATTGATTTCAGAGAAGAAGGGAGGAGAGAGAGATAGAAACATCAATGATGAGAGAGAATCATTGATCCGAGGCCGGGCCCACAACCCAGGCATGTGCCCTTGGCCAGAATCAAACCTAGGACCCTTTAGTCCGCAGGCCGATGCTCTATCCACTGTGACAAACTGGCCAGGGCACTGGGTCTATTTTTGTTCATCAGTTTACTAGAGGCCTGGTGCACGACAGTCATACACTTGGCAGGGGGGCGGGGGGGGTGTGGTCCCTCAGCCCGGCCTGCACACTCTCGCAGTCTGGCAACCCTCAGGGGATGTCTGACTGATGGCTTAGGCCCACTCCCCACCAGTCAGACATCTTAGCACTGCCGTGGAGGCAGGAGAGGTTCCCGCCACCACTGCTGCACTCGCCAACCATGAGCCCGGTTTCCGGTTGAGCAGCACTCCCCCTGTGGGAGCACACTGACCACCAGGGGGCAGCTCCTGTATTGAGTGTCTGCCCCCTGGTGGTCAGTGCGTGTCATAGTGACCTGTCGTTCCGCCATTGGTCGATTTGCATATTAGCCTTTTATTATTTTTGTTGTTCATTAGCTGACACTTCTTTTTTTTTTTTTAAATATATTTTATTGATTTTCCACAGAGAGGAAGGGAGAGAGACAGAGAGTCAGAAACATCGATGAGAGAGAAACATTGATCAGCTGCCTCCTGCACATCTCCCACTGGGGATATGCCCGCAACCCAGGCACACGCCCCCGGCCGGAATCGAACCTGGGACCCTTCAGTCCGCAGGCCAACGCTCTATCCACTGAGCCAAACTGGTTTCGGCTAGCTGACACTTCTTAAGTCACTTAGCTATCTCTAAAATTACTGACTTTCAGGATTTGAAAAAGTGTATTTCTCAAACTATGACTAAGATGAAAATTTCATTACTGCATTGGAGTGAGACAGGATTGATCCCGAAGCTCCACTGTGACTTGCCCTTGCACAAACCTCGTGTGAACATCTCCACTGAAAGATAGAAGTAGGGAATGGAGCCTCGGTGTGGATAAAGCAGATGTTGGTCTGACTTGGATCTCTCTCTCTATTTCTTGGCCTTCCTTCCACCGTCCATCAGTTTGGGACTTGCCTAAAGCTGCACTGACAGCTCCTAATGTGTGGGCTTCCAGAATAGCTGAATGTGGTTGAGATGATTTACAAGCTTTCCAGACATGATGCTTCTTTACCTGATGCAGAAGCAGTGTGCGTGAGCTCATGAAGACCCCTCAGAAACACCTGACTGCACTGCCTGTGGCTATATCAGTAACCGACATGATGAACATAAGTTAGTTGCATGTGTCACTATGAATAATAAAAGGTAAAATACACCGATACAACATATTCAGAATTTCAGATATCCCACATGTTCTACAAGGCAACTGATTTTGTCCCCTTAACAAGGCAAGGGCATGAAAAAGGGTGGGGGCGGTTAATTATAAATTTAACACAACTTAGAACACATAACAAACAAATGCTGTCTGTGGGCTGTTTTCTGACACTGTTTCCGACAAACAAACTGGAGAAAGTTAGATGTAGGACAGTCAGGAGAGTCTGAATATGATTTGGTATTAGGCGATACTAAAAATTATTGTTCACTTTATTAGTTTCAATAACGATATGGTGTTTATATAAGAAAACATCTTTATTTTTTAGAAATGTTTATAGAAGTACTTATGAATAAAATATCATGTTTAAGATTTGCCTTAAACTACTTCACCGATAAAAATGTAAACATAGAAAAATGTTAATCATTATTCAATGTAGATCATGGATTTATAGAAATTAACTCTACCATTCTCTTTAACTCTTAGTTTTAAATTTTAAATTAAAAAGTTTTAAAAGATGGCCCTAACCAGTTTGGCTCAGTGGATAGAGCATCGGCCTGTGGACTGCAGGGTCCCAGGTTCGATTCCAGTCAAGGGCATGTACCTTGATTGCAGGCACATCCCCAGTAGGTGGTGTGCAGGAGGCAGCTGATCGATGTTTCTCTTTCATCAATGTTTCTAACTCTCTTTCCCTCTCTCTTCCTCTCTGTAAAAAATCAATAAAATATATTTAAAAATTTTAAAAAATGTGTTGACACTGATTTTCAATGCTTGGAAATGTTATTTTCTCTGATCTACTTTAGTGCTACCAATTTATTTATTTAGACATCTAGTAATCATTTCTAGTTTATTCAACCATCCCACAGATTCAGTGCCAGCTATCTTCACGAAGGAAGTGCTCTTTCTTTTTCTCCTTCAGGTTTTGGAGCTCAGACCATGAGAGTCTTTCATCCATGCTGCCTTCAACCATTTCCTCTCCTAGGTTTCCTTCTGTTCAAATCAACTACAACATGGGATTTATTCCCATAGCACCGTGGTCGGCAAACTGCGGCTCACGAGCCACATGTGGCCTTTTGGCCCCTTGAGTGTGGCTCTTCCACAAAATACCACGTGCGGGCGCACATACAGTGTAATTGAAACCTCATGGCCCATGCTCAGAAGTCGGTTTTCGGCCTGGGCGAGTCTATTTTGAAGAAGTACTGTTGATATTTGGCTCTGTTGACTAATGAGTTTGCCGACCACTGCATAGCATGTTCCTTTTGAGTGGGGAAGGAGGCATGGCAAAACAATAGGTAGCTCTGTTTTCAAACTCTGGCTCAGCCAGTTACTTGTGATGTGACCCTCTGTATACATCCTATCCTCTCAGATGCTCATCCGTAAAATGAAGGCAATGCATTCCGGGCGCCTGGCGTGGTAGTTGCTGCAGGCACCTCACCCATATCCCATTGGTACTCATGTTCCCATAGGTGCCAACGACTTCCCGCTGCAAATGTCTGCGGCACTGTCTGAAGGCTCTCTCTGGACACAAAAGCTGTTTGTTTTTTCCCTTTCGCTTCAGTTTCCCTTATCTTGTCTCAAAATGCTAACATTTTACTGAAAACCTGGAATCTGAATTATGGTTAAGTGAGAAAGTGGGAAGAAGAGATCGGGAAAAAATATATAGCAGTGGTCCAGAGCCAGGGGTGGTAACTGACAACAAGGATTTGAAGCTATCAGTCCTTAAGAATTCTTAGAAGTATTTGGGAAATGAGTTTATAAGTTTATACTTGTTTCCCAAATAATTTGGGGGTTAGGGTTATTTTCCTTTGGGATAGGTGACTGTAATCCTATAGAGTTTGGGGGCATAAGTCACACAAAATTTTCAAAATTAACATGTTGGTCATAATTCAGACGACCTAGCTGTAAAAATTCTGGAACCTCCCCAGTGGGTCAGTGAGGCACAAGTGTGTTTAGAGACAATGACTCAACTGTAAAAGGTGGCTGCCAATCCAACTTACAGTGTCTAAGGGGGTATGATGTCATGGGCAGGCGGAGTAATAAGCACGTCTAGAAAGCAGGGGCATCCCTGTAGAGAATACCCATGTGGCTCCAGGTGGTACATGCAATTGAAAACATTTGGTTAGTAAATTTCAGAATACCTAAGCAAGTTATCCCAGATCCCACAGAGATAGGCTCCTGGTTGCTTGTTAGGAGTTCTAATTAAAAATCAAATGGGAGAAGATGCTTTAAATAATCAATCTAGTTGAAATAGAACATTACAAATGTCTCCATGATTCCTGTTTCCTCACTGGCCCTCCAAATCCTAGATAATTGGGATTCAATTATATTTCCTTTTTCACAGCCGAATTCAGGACCCCTATGTGTTTGTAGTTTTATGTTTTAACCAGAGGCCCAGTGCATGGATTCGTGCACAGGTCTGCACCCTCTCACAATCCAGGACCCTGCTGGGGATGTCGGGTTGCTGGTTTCGGTCCGGTCCGATCACTGGGCCAAAACCGGCAGTCCGACATCCCTGGAGGGATGTATTAATGCATGAAGTGGCAGGTGGCTGGGGAGGAGCCTGGGCCGGGCACTGCACCACTCATCCCCGCCCCACTGCGCCTGCTGCCAC
This sequence comes from Myotis daubentonii, assembly GCF_963259705.1. NCBI lineage: Eukaryota > Metazoa > Chordata > Mammalia > Chiroptera > Vespertilionidae > Myotis > Myotis daubentonii. The sequence continues at coordinate 20,700,699 of NC_081856.1, forward strand.
GGAGGCCAGAGAGGCTCATGCGCTGCAGCTGTGCTCCCCAGCCCTGAGCCCGCCCTCTGGCGCCTGTGGATCAGCTGAGCGGTGCTCTCACTGTGGGAGCGCACTGACCACCAGGGGGCAGCTCCTGCATTGAGCGTCTGCCCCCTGGTGGTCAATGCATGTCATAGCGACCAAGCAGTCGACTGGTTCACCAGTTGCTTAAGGTTTTATATATATAGACTAGAGGCCCAATGCATGAAAATTTGTGCAAGAGTAGGCCTTCCTTCCCCCGGCTGCTGGCACCAGCTTCCCTCCAGCACCTGGGACCTGGGCTGCCAGCATTGGCTTCCTTCTGGCACCCGGGACCCAGGCTGGCTTCCCTCGGGCTACTCGCAGGCACCCAGGACCCTGCTGGTTTCGCTCTGGCCCTGGCTTCGTCAGGAAGGACGTCTGGAATGATGTCTGGAAGATGTCCAGTCTAATTAGCATATTACCCGTTTATTATTATAGATAAGTAATTTCTCATGTCCATCTAATGGTCATTACCTTTGGTAGTGATTTTTCTACTTTAAAGTTCTGCTGTTTTAAAAATATATCTATTTTTGCATTTATAATTTAAAAAGGAATTCCTGTTCATTATGACAAAAACAGTTATTTATAATCTCACTCCCTAGAAATAGCCATTGTTAATATTTTGAGTTCTACAATTTTAGTTTTTTTCTGCCCATATTACACACATATTTTCTTACAAAATTTTTGGCCAATTTTTTGCAGTCAATTTTTTTGTTATTAAAAATATATGGACATTTTCCTCTGTCATTAATTAGCCTCATCAATATTACTTTAATGATATCAATGATAAAGGAAATTGCATCATTTCTTATGTTATTGGACATTTTTGTTTTTTCCTCCAATATTTGCCAACAGATAACAAGATAATGAACATTTTAAAATACAAATACTTAAATTTTTAAATACAAATACTTAAATTTTTAAATACAAATACTTAAATTTTTAAATAGATGCATGATTATTTCATCAGGATAAATTCATAGAAGTGGAACTTCTGATTGAGCACTATCTTAGTCAGCTTGGGCCATTATAACAAAGTACCATAGACTGGGTGGCTTATAAGCAGCAGAAATTTATTTGTTACAGTTCTGGAGGCTGGAAGCCAAAGATCAGGGTTCTGGCGAGAGCCTTGTTTCAGGTTGCAGAGTGCTGACTTCTCATTGAATCCTCACAGAAAGAATGTGAGATGCCTCTTTGTTCTCTTCTTATATGGACACTTATCCCACCTCTTAGGGCCCCATCCTCATGACCTAATCACTTTCCAGAGGCTTAACCTTCTAATACCATCACCCTGGGATTACTTCTCAACTTGTGAATTTGGGGGTAGAGGTGGGAGGCAAACGTTAAGTCCATAACAAGCAAGGAGGCAATTCTTTAAAAAAATTTCTTTTGATGCAGATTGATAACTAGGTATTCAAGAGGGTGGTAGCAATCTACAATTTGATGTATTTTTTGTTTGTTTTTTAAGTTCTTGCCCTAAATTTTTTCTCATTGCAAATCTCTACAGTTATTTTCATTATTTTTTAAATAAAATAATAATATGAGGAAAGTGAAATGATATTAAAATAGCAAATATAAAGGCATATTTTTCTGTCTCTTCCTACTTTGGGATGTCTCTGTGAAGTGTTAAGAGAATCAGGCATTTCTTAGGCTCTATTACCACAGTCTGCCTTTCAACTTTCTAGAATCACTTCTTCTATCCATTCAGGTTCTTAAAAAAATCTGAGGGCTCATGTGAATGCAGAAAACAATCAACTCAAAGATGTATTTTCCTTCTTCTGGTTTTCCCACAGATCTCCCCTAGGTCAAAAGCTGCAGTTCTCCCAAATTACCACTAAGTGTCAGGCAGGGAATAGTCAATCGCAAGTTTCAATGATTTTTTTTTTTCAGACTTGCAGCCTCTTTCACATGGAAATATTTAATAAGAAAGCACATTCCATAAGCACACAGTGAAATTTCTGATCCACTTCTCTTTAGATCCTGGGAAGAAAACAATAATCGGATGCACTTCTCTCAAAATTAACACAAAATCTTTTGATTCACAAAAATGTCTTTCTTCAGCTTTTTCCCCCCTTATTCAGTTACTTGGTAATTTTGACCACTTTTCAGTGATGAATCTTCATTGTAGTGTTTATATTTATAAGAAACATACCGCAAAAATCCCCAGATGAATGCAAAGCAAACCCCAAATCTCTAAATTAATAAACTGTCTAAAAATAAAATACTCATTCAACTATAACTATTGATTTGAAAGGACTGAGCTAAAATCACCTCATCACCCTTCAGGATTTTTCTACTAGATCATGTCAAAAAGATAATCCTGTCAGGCAGTCGTTAAAAAAAAACCACCAAAAACCATATGGCTCAACATAGCATTGTAATCAACAATTTCATAAATAACTCTTTCTGGGAGATGTGAGAATCCTAAAGTTATTTCCCGCTGTTTAGAAATAGAGGGTGAGGCAAAAGTAGGTTTATAGTTACAAATATGTGAAACACAGAATTCGTATATTATTATTTATTTTATTATTTTTCATACAAATAGCTCTAAACCTACCTTTGCCCAGCCCTGTATTTCTTCTTCTTCTTCTTTTAATATTTTTATTGATTTTAGAGAGAGAAGAAAGGCGAGGGAGGGAGGGGAAATACCAATGAGAGAGAGAAACATCAATCAGCTGCCTCCTGCACACCCTCTACTGGGGATCTAGTCCACAACCCAGGCATGTGTCCTGACTGGGAATCCAACTAGTGACCTCTCGGTACATGGAACAATGCTCAACCAACTGAGCCACACTGGTCAGGTCCAACCCTGTATTTTCTACCCAGATCAATTCCTAAATACAGATGGTAGCTGTTGACAATTATTGTAGAAAATGCATACTTTAAGAAACGTCTAGAGAAATGCAAACACTTTGATCAAATAGCCAGACGGCCTGTAGAATTGAGGCCATTCTATCTCTATTTGACTTTGCAATACATGTGGACCTATTTTTGAGATTTACTTTTGTTATTGGTTGAATTGCATTTACCCAAAAAAAGATGTGTTCAAGTCCTAGGTCCCATTACCTCACAGTGTGACCTTATTTTGAAATAGGGTCATTGCAGATATAATTATTTAAGATGAGGTCATCCTGGAGTTGGGGTACCTCACCCAGTATAACTGCTGTTCTTATGAGATGGTGGCCAGATGAAGATAGAGGTGCACAGGGAGGATGCCCCATGATGACGAAGGAAGAGATTGGAGTTTACTGCTGTAAGCCAAGGGGCACCAAAGGTTGCTAGTAAATCTCAAAAGCTGAGAGGCGGCAAGGAGGGATCTTCCCCTATAGGTTTCAGAGGAGCATGACCCTGTCACACCTTGATTTGGGACTGCCATCCTCCAGAACTATGAGATAATCCATTTCTATTGTTTTAAACCACCCAGCCTTTGGTACTTTGTTACAGAAGCCCCAAGAAATGAATAAAACTGTCTTTAGAACAATAGAAATTTGTTAAAACTGCTTAAAAGTATACCCATTTATGAGTTGGAGAACTATTGCAAGAGTTTGTTACAATTAATGATTCACCATGTATATCATACAAATAAAGATGTGTTCAGTATTTTCCAAATAGCACTAAAGGACATTCTTCCTCATTTGTTAGCAAATCTATAATAATAAAAGTATAATATGCTAATTAGACCAGACATCCTTCTGGACATCCTTCCGGATGACCTTCCAGATGAAGCTGGGCCTATGAGGGAAGTCCCGGTCCTGGTGCCAGAGGGAAGCTGGTGCCGGCAGCCAGGGGAAGGAAGGCCTACTCTTGAATGAATTTTGTGTATTGGGCCTCTAGTTTGTTTTATAATGACTTAACTTTGTGCTCTCATGGATTGCTTTCTGATGGTTGTGGAAATCAACAACCCTACAGCACGCTCACAAATGGTGAAATGTCCATTTGGTGTCTCTATAGATTTGCTTGTCCACATACTAACATATCTCTGAAGTCAACAAGGCCCTTCAGAAGGCTAAGTTACAAAGCCAATCTTGAAGACTGACATGTGAGAAGTGCCCAGACCAAGTGTGATACTGGGATCATGTCCATAAACAGTGTCTTGAGTAGAGATTTGGACTTAGAAGATGCCCCATAAATATCTGTTGGGTGTGATTTTAAAAGAAGTTCAGAAAATATTTCACTGAGATAAAGTGTTTATTAATTAATTGAGTACATATATATTGAGTATTATGACAATATTTTTGGCCAAAAAAAAGCTGGCACTATTTTAGAACAACAAAAAAGAACAGAGAGCAGGAGAGACTATGCTGGGGTAGCCACACTGTAACTCATCCCACTTATCAGTAAGGGCTAAATACATACTTGATGAGTTGCTGCCTAAAACTAGTTGTGAGGTGTAATTTAAAGATGAGATAGCACCATTATTTTAGGCAGATAGAATTTACTGATATTATTGCCTTGTTTTATAGTGTCATTATGGTCTATGGGTTTTCAAAGTGTTGATGTGCAAGAAGAATAACCAATTAGACACCATTTCCCGAACCCCAAATTGGCTGTTTCTTGAACAACAACAAAAAGAGTATATCCTTAACTCTATGCTGTGAAGATGAAATAAAACTCCCAAGGAAGATTGTATATGTGAGATCTGGGATTCTTTCAAACAAAAGATGCATACAAATCCAAATTATTACCCAAATCACAAAGGCAACCACTTATTTGGACTCATGATGTGCTAATTCTTGAGTCAAATTAACTCATTTCTTCTTCACCACAGACCTAGGGGGAAGGTGCGGACATGTGAAGCAAAGCATGAGAGGTTAGTAACTTACCTGGGTCTGACAGCTGGTAAATGCTACAGTGGGGGTTTGAGCAGGTATTCTGACTCCAGAGCCTGTGAGCATTTATTGTGCACCTACGGTGTACTAGACGTACCATAGTGAACAAGGAAGGCAGAGGACACATAGGGAGTTGGAGCTTGTAGTCTAGCAAGTCTAACTATTGCAGTACAAGTTGTCATTTCCTTCTCTAGTGGTTTTTCCCCCTTTTATTTAGTAGGCTGTCTCTCATTCCCAATGTGCCATCAACAATTTTACTGACTTGGGAGGTTTATGCAGTTAAACTATCAGGTGCAATGGGAATGTAATTGTTTGTCGGCCCCTGACTAAAAAGTTGATGGCACTAAACCTTGCATCCAATTTGTTCAGACTACATACAGTTCATTCACAAAGCAAGAAGCACCATCTGACTAACATTTTGCACATTATCATTTCACTTCCGAATGTCAAGTACTATTCTTTTTTTTAAAAAAAAAACAACAGTCAATTCTTTCACTGGGTTACAGTTGAGGTATTCACCCACACATGTTGTGGCTGCATCTTCCTCACTTTTCACATTGACAAACATGGTTTTTACCAAGTTGCAACTCACTAAAACTGACCTTAATTTTGAAGGATTTCCATGCCCATTTCTTCACAGTGGGTCTTTGTGCAATGGACACAGAGTTATACAATTGTTTTCCTTTCTTTTTTTTTCATAATTGGCAAACAGGGATTCTGTTCTTGTCTAGGACACTTTTAACCCTCAACTTTCCGTTGCATTTTCAATTCCAGTGTTTTCTTTTCCATCATTAGTTTAAATCAAACTGAGCAAGTTGACCTCTGACTCTTAGAAACACATTTCTAAGCAAACAATGAGCATTTTATCCATTGGAGCAACACTACTCTGTCCAACCACTAGAGAAGGTGTTTGTTTCGGCCAAGATTCTCTAAACTGATGTTGGTCCATAATTTGTCTGCCAGATACTTCTTGGTGTCATTTACCTTTCCTCACTCAGGCTTACTTCTTTCCCTAGTTCTAGTGTCTTTCTCTGCTCAGATTAGCTTTCTGTTTGGAGATGTCTGCACTCTTAAGGCATGCATGGGTGTGCATGGTCAGTAGGAAGAGACCCAGGTAATCACATCTAAGTCTGTAGAAATATGCCAGAAACCTGGAAGAGTCTTCTAGAAAATCTATTGTGAGTGATACCAGTATCCCTCTCCCAGAACTGTCCTCTGCCCATTAACATTCCACCGGTGCTTATTTACTTGTCTTTAGACAGAGCAGCACCTGATTCTTGAACATTTCTCCCCAGTTACAGAGAAAATTGAAAAGGGAGTCATTCTCTTAAAGAAGACCAGAAAAAGGGCTTGGGTTAATGAAATCATCTTGTGCTTAGCATTACCAGATTTAGGACTAAGAACAGCCAATTTCCTAACGATTTAGCACATTTATTCTTCCAAGCCAAAGAGCACATCTGATCTGTCTTTAATGCAAAGGTCTTAGTGTGGGGCCGACTACACTCTGGCACTCGGTAGCTATGACTGACTGACCACCATACAACTGTCTGTCTGAGATTGCCAAGAAGGTTTGGCACACATGTCCTCAATTAACAGATTGGATCGTTGTTAATTATCTGGATGAGGGATTTGGCTCCCTGAGCTTGCCTTTTTTTTTTTTTTTTCCAAACAGGAAGAAAAGATTCCACCATAGTGTTCTGAATGATTGGAATTTGTCCCACGTGGACACACTGGCATTTTCTCACAAGTAGTTTTTGAGGTGAATTTGGAGTTTAGAAAATTAACCCAATGGCTTAAATGACTTGGTTTTTAAAGTACCATAAATCTGAATGTTCTAATTATAATGAAGATTTTAGAAATGCAGGTTTTTGGAAAATGTTATTTTCAGGATATTTAATTATTTCCATGGTTAACTACTGCTCATGACATGCTATTTGTCTAAACTGACTTTCTTTGCCACCCAACGTACTTCTGTTGCTTTCCTATATCATGGCTCACCTCCATCAGCAACACAGACTCATTCAACATTAACACGATAAAACTGCACTGAGAAATATAATTGTTAACCAAAATATAGATTATACATATCTAACCCTTATGCAAAAATTACTTAGACATTTTTTTTTTGCTTTTAATTCTTATTCTAATTATTTTACAAGACATATAATTCATTTTGTTAGTAAGTAAAGTATAGGGAATATCTTACTTTGATGGCCAAGAATATTGTTGAATCCCAGAGACTTCAACATCAATTTTCATCATAGACTACAAGATAAATGAATAGACAGATATATACCAATTACAGTCTTCGAAAGGTTTTTTTTTATGTCATAAAACATGCAAAAAATAAGATTAACAACAAAAACAAAGCAGCTACAACAACAAAACCTAGATAGAATATTAATTATTAAGCCACACTTCCCAGGATTGAAAATGGTTCTCCTACTTCCTAGTTGTGTGACCAGGGGCAATACTTAAGTTTTCTTTGCCTTAATTTAAATGGATTTCTTAAGCAGGAAACATAGTTTTATAATTTAATCTTGAGTTAAACTATGCTTTCACTAGAGAGTTAAACCTGAAAATATCAATCTTTGGGAAGACATTGCCATGTCAATCAGGATTAATCACTCTATGCCTTTAAAATGTGTTATATGACCTTTTACTTAGGTGCTAATTCTGCCGTATAGTTTGTGGTGTATATGTTTACCCATCTCTGAAATCTAAAACCAAGACCACATAGTAACTATTTCCCATAATTAAGCAAGTCTTCCTTACCCAACATTCATTTCCATTTTTGCCAAAGGCTTCTAAACTAGGTCTTATACTGGCAACTTAATTCATATTATAACATATGCAAAATCATATACATAGAGAGAAGGGTAAAAAGAAGAATTATGTGTTTGTTTCCTTTTTTTCCCCCTTTGGAAGTTCTAGACATTTTATAATTCACATGAAGCCCAATTAGAGTATTAAAAATACAGATGCTCCCACCATTCCTGGTTATCTGGAGAATATTTGATTGTCTGTTTCCCTCTCACAATGGTCAACAGCCATATTAAACTACATAAACATTCATCTAGGAGTTTAGGAAAAGTCAAGCTATAGCTTCAATCACCAATACTGGGTATAAAAAGCTTCCTTTATTAGATAAGAAGGAAGATAAGATTCTGGACAGTTTGTGCTTATTACAGGGATCTAAGCAGGAAACAAAGAAACATGAGAAAGTCTTGGTGATAAAAGGAGAAAAAAGGACTATTAGTGTTTAGGAAGAAAGTAAGTTCTGCTTAGGATAAAATGAAGAAGGGAATTATTGCAGTGTATAAGTCTTGACCTTCAGCAAACCCTTGACTAATTCTGTTGAAATACTAACTGCAATAATCTTTGTCTTTTTGCAGATCATCCACTCATACTCTTTTAGCACTTCTGCACAGAAATCCAAACTCTCTCATATTTTTCAATTGTATGTATGCTTCCATCAGTAGTTAGCAAATTACATGCAAGAGTGTATCTAGGTTTTAAAGCTATCTGAGGGGACCTTATCAATTTAAATAATATTCCAATTGACTAAGATGACCAAAGGAAAAAAGTCCAAAGCCCTATTTACATGCCAACATCCACTCTAACATATTTTTTTGGAGGGGGTGGGAGGGATGAGCAATGGATTCTTTCTTTACTTTAAAAAATTCAAATTAACCAGGGAAAACTACAACAAAAAAGAGTTCGCTTATTTCTCCCAACCCCAACCCACCCCCTCTGTCAACTACCAATCTGTTCTCTGTTTCTATGAGGTTGGGTTTGTTTGTTTATATTTTTAGATTCTACATTTAGAAGAGATCATATGGTATTTGTCTTTCACTGTCTGACTTATTTCACTTAGCCTAATGCCCTAGAGGTCTATCTGTGTTGTTGCAAATGATAAGATTTCATTATTTTTTATTACTGAGTTATATTCCATTGTGTATATACACTACTATTTCTTTATCCATTCGTTCATCCATTGACTCTTAGGTTGCTTCCCTATCTTAGCTATTGTAAATAACGCTGTACTGAACATGCAGGTGCTGATATTTTTTTGAGTTAGTGTTTGCATTTTCTTGAAATAAAAACCCAGAAATGGAATTGCTAGATCATAGGGTAGTTTTATTTTTAATTTTTTGAGGAACCTCCGCACTGTTTTCCACTATGGCTGCACTGACTTACATTCCCACCAGCAGTGCACAAGGCTTCCCTTTCTCCACATCTTTGCCATCATCTATTATTTCTAGTCTTTTTGATAATAGCCATTTTAACAGGTCTGAGGTGGTACTTACTATGGGTTTGATTTGCACTTTCCTGATGATAAATGATATAGAGCAGCAGTTCTCAACCTGTGGGTTGCGACCCCTTTGGTGGTCGAACGACCCTTTCACAGGGGTCGCCTAAGACCATCCTGCATATCAGATATTTACATTATGATTCATAACAGTAGCAACATTACAGTTATGAAGTAGCAACGAAAATAATTTTATGGTTGGGTCACAACATGAGAAACTCTATTTAAAGGGCCAGAAGGTTGAGAACCATGGACATAGAGCATCTTTTCATGTACCTCTTGACCACCTATATGTCTTCTTTAAAAAAAATGTGAGGTCCTTCACTAAATCAGATTGTTTGCTTTTTTTGCTATAAAGTTTTATGAGTTCTTTATATATTTTAAATGTTATCCCCTTTATCAAATATATGATTTGTAAATATGTTATCCAATTCAGTATGTTGCCTTTTCATTTTGCTGATAATTTTCTTTGGTGTGTAGAAGATTTTTAGTTTGATGTGATACCACTTATTTGTTTTTGCTTTTGATGTCAGATTTAAAAAATCATCACCAAGACCAATATCAAGGAGCTTATTATGTATATTTTCTTCAATGAGTTTTATGGTTTCAGACATTTAATCTATTGAGAGTTAATTTTTGTGTGTGGTGTAGTGGTCTAGTTTCATTCTTTTGCATGTGGCTGTGCAATTTTCCCAACATTTTTTATTGAAACAACTGTCCTTTCCCTATTGCATATTCTTGGCTCATTTGTTATAAATTAATTGATCACAAATGCATGAGTTTATTTATGTGCTCTGTTCCATTAATCTATGTTTCTGTTTTTATGTGAGTACCATGCTGGTTTTGTTAGTATAGCTTTATAATATAGTTTTTAATCCGGGAGCATACGCCTCCAGATTTGTTTGTTATTTCTTTTGCATTTTTATTTATTTTTCATTTTTTACCTCCAGATTGCTTAGGCTATTCAGGGTATTGTATAGTTTCATACAAATTTTAGGATTGTCTGTTCTATTTCTGTGAAAAATGTCATTGGAATTTTGATAGAGTTTTACTGAATCTATAGTGTGGGTAGTATGGACATTTCAGCAATCGTAATTCTTCCAGTGCATGAGCACAAGAACAGCTTTCCATTCATTTGTGTCTACTTCAATTTATTTTATTAATGTTTTATAGTTTTAAGTATGAAGGTTTTTCACCTACTTGCTTAGGTATTCCTAGGTATTTTATTTTCCTTGATCAATTACATATGGGCTTGCTTTCTTAATTTCTCTTTCTAATAATTACTAGTGTATAGAAATGTAACAAATTTTTGTGTATTCATGCCCTGCCTGGCACCATGTTATACATAGACCCAAGGGTCTCAAGAACACAGGCTGCTCCATCTCATTAAAAGCAATAAAGTCAAATATGAAACCCAACCAATAAGATAAAAATGATATAGGTCTAGATTAATGGATGCTGTTCTTCCTGCCGTAGCCTATGGAAAATCTTAACACTAGCTAATATCTATTTAGTTTTTATTCTGTGACATACATTGTACTTGAATTTGTCACCTAACACTCATAGTAACCCTATGAGATAGGTAGTTATCTTCCCATTTTATAGGGAAGCAAACTGAGCTTTAAAGAAAGTTGGGAATTTACTCAAGGTCATGAAGCTAATGAAGAGCAGAACTGAGAATAGAATTCATGCCTGTCTGACTTCAAACACTTAGCTTTCATTGCAGTTTCATGAGGCTGGAGAGATTAAAAAAAAGAAGAGCAAGGGCATGTACTTAAACCTTCTGTGCCCAATATCCACATCTGTAAAATTGGGATGATATAATTATACCTATCTCATAGGGGTGCTAAGAGGATTAAATGGGTCAATTAATACAAAAAATTGTTAGCTATTATAAATTAGGGATTTTCAGTTAGTTTTTATTTATTTAAATTGTGAGCACAATATGTATAGTAAATTGCCCAAAGTAGAGTAATTTAGTAACTTTAATTTTTAAAAAACAAAGCCTTTTATAGAAAGTACCTTTTAGAAGGTTGTTGGCAATTTTTTATTTCTGGATGTGAGTATATTATTACTTCATTTTGATAAGCTCTCCAAGATAAGCCTCATAGTCAAACAAACAAGGCTTCCTGAAGAACGCGGAGAAGCTGTGCCCTGGGTTCACTCACACTTGTTCTGCTTAGAGAGGTAGGCAGAGTGGGCACAGGGCTTTCAAGGCAGGAGAAAAATGATTGTCCTAAAAATGTTAAGATTTAGACTGAAGTTCTGAGGCTCCACACAAGCTAAATATCCTAGATCCAAAAAATGGATTGGGGATTATTACTGTTGCCTTCTATAGACTCTGCAAGCTGCCTTTAGTCAGAGGTGGGCTGAGGAGTTGTTCTTAGGAGGGGACTGTGTCAAGTGTGGGGCAAGCTAGTGGGGAGGTCTGGTCCTGACACAGGTGCTAACGTGTCTCTTGAACTAGCGCGCAGAGAAATCCGTGCTCTGAGCAGTAGTAGTGATGTTGAATAGACATTGGTTCCAGCTTTCCCTAAGTCCTCAGGTTATGGTAACAGCCTGTAGATATAGCAATAGGGAATATCCCTTTAGTGGATCAACTAGACAGGTGACAACAGAAGTCCAGAAAGGTTAAGCGGCCTGCCAGATTCGCTCAGGCAGTCCGTGATAAAGGTGGAACCAACACTCTAGTGTAACAACTGCTCATCAAACGTTCTTTTAGTTCCTTCCAGGTACTTCTAGAAATTTAGAAATGTGGTTATAACTGTATGGTGCCTGTAACTCTTTTATTCTTATTTTTCAATTACAGTTGACTTTCAATATTATTTTGTATTAATTTCAGGTGTATAGCATAGTGGTTAGATAGTCATATGTTTTACAAAGTGTTTCCCCCAATATTTCCAGTACCCATCTATGGTGCCAGTAACTTTTTAAAAAATTATTATTAATTTTTATTGATTTCAGGGAGAAAGGGAGAGGGAGAGAGAGATAGAAACATTAATGATGAAAGAGAATTATTGATCAGCTGCCTCTTGCACACTACCAACTAGGGATGGAGCCCGCAACCTGGGCATGTACCCTTGACCAGAATCGAACCTGGGACCCTTCAGTCCTCAGGCCAACGCTGTATACACTGAGCCAAATGAGTTAGGGTGGTGCCGGTAACTTTTGATAAAAATTTATTTTTTCCCTTTATTGATTAAGATATTACAAATGTGTCCTTATCTCCCCAATGTCCTCTCATCCCCCCAATCCTGCCCTCACCCTCACCCCCTGTTGTCCACATCCATCGCTTATGCTTACATGCATGCATACAAGTCCTTTGGTTGATCTCTGCTAATGTTGCAAACCTTGTCAGTGTACCATGTCTTCTTCAGTGTGGATGTGCACATGTCCAGGTAGAGGTTACCTGGTAGAATGTAGCTTCAGAGAAACGAGTCAGGAGCTATACTTGACAATGTGTGCAGTATGAAATATGCTTGGGTCCACTCCTGCTCTCTAGTTATACCACTTCTATGTCTGTGTACTGACAAATGCAAAGGACACCAAAGGAAGCTTTCTGCACACATAGCAGGCCACCTCATATACAGGAGTGTGATTCGGAGAACCACCTCTCTTTAATTAGGGGAGGCAATGGTGGCTCCAACATTTCTTCCGGAAGAATGGAAATTAATATCTTGATCTTTTCCCTCCAGCAAAGACTGTCTGCTAATACCCCAACTACTTTCAGATTTATTGTGACAAGTGATACAGTATCGTGTTCAAGGAAGAATTTTGGGATGCGTGCCTTGGAAACTTTTTTTTTTTGTTGCCCATCTGTTTTGCTTGTCGCAATTCCTGTTTGTTTAAGATGAACATGTGCCAGAAATGTGGAAAGGATGTGTGTAGCGACAAGTGCTATCGAGCCATTTTCACACTGGACTTACGGGAAGCATGTGCCGCCCATCTGTGAAGTTCTCATTTTATGCAAATTTCGAAAATATATTCTTATGTCATGTTGCCGTAATGCCCAGGGGTAGATTGGAATGTACATAAAGAGGAGAGAGACAGGGAGGAAATAACCTCAGTCCCCGTGACAGGGTGGCCTTGCTATGACTAAAGGAAAGTCTGAGATGCATGCTGTTTGCCGAAAGTGGAAAGCCGGAGGGACATTTTCTCTCCACGAGTGTGGTAAACAGTAAAGCAGTGTGCCTTTAAGGAGATTGGTTTTTAATCTATGAATGAGATTGTAAGAGTTCCTTTCTCAAGAAGCTTTGAATGGTAGAGAGACAGGGTGCAGCCTTATCTGTGGGACTTTCTCCTCTGCTGGAACACTTTGTGATGATGGCTTCAGATATTCTCTGAATTCTGAAGCAGAGCATTTTTAAGGAGGACATCAGTGTGTTGTCAGGTCAGTGAATATCGCTGAGGGGCTGCTCTCGCTGGATCTTTAAGACTATGATTGGAGTCTCATTCATATCCGTGTTCCCAACTGAGTCAATAAGCGTGTTAGGCTGAAGTCACCACAAGTAAATGGGGAAGGAAACTGCTCTTAGAGCACAGCCCTGTGGACTTAATGTGGGTTGGAGACGCTATCTGAAACTGACTGTGTGGGGGTGTCCCCAGACTAGGTCAGGCTAAGGGTCTGGTGTGTGGAGAGTACTTGCCTCATTAGTGTCTCCACATTCAGGGTATTAGGTGGAAATAACTCCTCATGTTTCATTTCAGCATAAAATATAACTACTTAAAAGTTTAGCTAAATCCTTAGTCTTCAAGACAATAAAAACAAAAAGCTGAATATACTCCTCAACACAGTGAGGGTTAGAAAATTCTAGAATTCTGTTTAGGTTGTTAAGTTTTAGGTGCCTATTCATAAACTAGTGGAGGTAAGAGTAGGCGGTTGGATATAAGTATCTGAATACAGATAAGTTCAAGGGTCCTATAATTGAATTTCTACATATCCACTACCATTGCTACACAATGACCCAAATATAGCTTAAAGATTAGCCTTTATCAGAACTCAGTTAAATCTTAGCTGATGTCTTCTTTTACCTGTCTAGAGAGGGGGAAACAATAGGATCACTTTATTCTTCCACTTATACTTATTCCACTTTCATATAATGATAAATATGTCACTAGGTGACAACAGTGATTTGGGGAATGGCTTGACATAGAAGCGAGTACTAGGATGTAAAGGAGCAGCTGTAGATAGCCACTCTTGGCTGAATGTTTTTAATTGTCATGCCCTGACTCTTGTAACAGCCTGCTGAGCTTGGCTTATGATGGACTGGCTGCCTGAGAGTGGGTCAACTTGCTCAGTGTCTGGCACATGCCAGGAGCTCAGTAAACAACTGTTAAATCAATGAATGCCTTCAAAAATATAGGGTAAGTTACCCATAGGGTCAGTCACCTAGACCCTAGGGAGCCCTAGTCATAGTCAGAGCCTCTGTATCCCTAGTGGAAGTTTGTTGCTACTATTGCTCATAATACTTCTTATGGGCTTACTTCATGGGCTGTGCATGTTGGAGAGAGAGAGAGAGAGAGAGAGAGAGAGAGAGAGAGAGAGAGAGGAGAGAAGCATAGAATAGCTTATTATTTGTTCGTTTTTAATTTTGAGAAAGAGAGAATTTGAGTTTCCTAAAAGAAAAAAGCTTTTAGAACTGAATCTTCAATTCTGAATATGCTGTAGCCAAATATCCATTTGAGCCCAGTTATTTTGTGTGGCTTTTATTTGAAGTCAGTTTCTCTTCCACTTAATTTGTATAACTTTTCTATCATGGGTGGCTGTTGTCCTCAAGCTATCTTTCACTACCAAGCATTCCTCTGTAGAGGGTTGGATGGAAGCTCCCATTACAACATATACATATTGTAATTCCCAGAACTTGTAAACATGACCTTATTTATAAAATGGTCTTTCCAGATGTAATAAGGGACTCAAATGATATCATCCTGGATTATCTGTGTAGGGCCTAAATCCAATGACAAACATCCTTATAAAAGATACACAGGGAGAAGAGGAGAAGGTCCTGTGAAGACAGGCAGAGATTAGCATTATGTAGCTACAAAGCAAGCAATGCCTGCAGTCACCAGAAGGTGGAAGAGGGAGGCTGAATTCTCCCCTAGAGGCTTTGGAGGTAGCAAGGCCCTGCCGATACCTTGATTTTGGACTTTTGGGTTTTAGAACTGTTAGAGAACACATTTCTGTTATTTTAAGCTCCCCAGTTTGTGGTAATTTATGACAGCAGCTGTAGAGAACTAACACACCTCCTGTGATGTTCTCTGAGCAGAGCTGATATTCTAAATTCATTCCTCACTGCACCTCACCAGAGCTCTACTCTCCAGGTGATATTCCTTATGGACCCACATGGGTGAATAGCTCTGCCATCCAATAAACCAAGGTTTATCTGCATGTCTATTAATTATGGATGGCATTTGCATTTCTCTGGAGACCTTCCTGCCTGAATGAAAATAGTGTATTATTTTGATAATACTTTATGTTTTAAAGCATTTTCAGGAACATTATCTTATTCCTCCAACATGTCCCATTAAGTAAGTTAGAGCCGTGGTCGGCAAACCGCGGCTCGTGAGCCACAAAATACCACGTGCGGGCGCGCACGTACAATGCGATTGAAACTTGGTGGCCCATGCGCAGAAGTTGGTATTTTGTGGAAGAGCCGGTATTTTGTGGAAGAGCCACACTGAAGGAGCCAAAGAGCCGCATGTGGCTCGCAAACCGCATTTTGCCGACCACTGAGTTAGAGACATCATCGCCCCATTTTGCAGATGAAGAAATTGAGCAATAATAAATGAAGTAACTGACCCCAGGACACCCAAACAGTAATGACACAGATAAGATTGGAACCCAAGTCTCTGGCTCAAAGGTTATTAATCTTATAGTCAAAGGACTCATGGAGAGATATATTGAACACAGTAGCATGTACATGCTTCTTAAATCATAGCAAAGAAGTAACTTGCAAAGCTGTCAACTACTAAATAACTAACCCTCTATCAAATTAGCTAACTCCCATCTCATTTGGAGGGAAAGTCAAATTCTTAGCAGTGGTCTACAGGAGCTGGCCCCACTTCTTACCACAGCTTTTCCTCTCTCACCTCAACTCCTGCAAGCCTCCCCTTGCTCCCTCAGCTCTAACCACCTCACCCTGTGTGCTGAGGCTCTGATGCAGGCTACACCTCCTCCCCCTGGACACTGGCCTGTCCCTGGCCTGACATATTCATCTGCCAGCTATCCTTACTGCCAGCTCCCTCCTTCTTTTTGGCCTTTTTTTTACAAATCACCTTCCCAGTGAGGTCCATCTCAATTACTCAAATTAAAATGGAACCTTAACCTCACCTTCAATTCCGGTTTGCTTTCCTGATTAATTTTTCTTCATATCATTATGTATTCTGCTGATCCTGAAGGACGAGTGAGACCACCAAAGGTAAAATAAAATGAAAATAGGCTGGAAAAGACAGTTTTATCCGTGGGAACACCATGAACAAAGGCATAGGGAATAAACATCTCGGGTCATCCTGGAGCCGACATAAAAGGCCAGCTGTGCACTTTGAAGTTTCTGTGTCATAGGGACACATGCTGCTCTGGCCAGGGCTTTGCTTCCTGTGTGTGAGACCAGTCAGGGGCAGCCTAGGTCCCTGCTCTGGCTGTTTCCAAACCAGAACACAATGACAGCCTGGAAATATCAAAACAGCATCTCTGAAGGTAAAGTAAAGAATGATTTGAGGCCGAATCCGGTTTGGCTCAGTGGATAGAGCGTCGGCCTGCAGACTGAGAGGTCCCAGCTTCGGTTCCGGTCAAGGGCATGTACCTGGGTTGCGGGCACATCCCCAGTGGGAGATGTGCAGGAGGCAGCTGATCGATGTATCTCTCTCATCGATGTTTCTAGCTCTCTAGCTCTCTCCTTTCCTCTCTGTGAAAAATCAATAAAATATATTTAAAAAAAGAGAATGATTTGAGAAGTTTTCTGTTTTTATTTATAAGGAAAAAAAAAGAAAATGTATCAACAAAGTAGACAATCACAGATTAACTGCCTAAGATCTTTTGATATAATTAGGAAGTTGGTCTCTGGAACTACTGGTGTGATTTGCAGGCCACAAGGGCAACTGTCACACTCACCTGTGAAAGCTAGTGCAACTCAGGGTCTAGTGTTGCACCACACCTGCTCCACAAGACTCACAGCTTGCTCAAAGAAAGGAATATAAAGCATATGTTTTAAAAAATATATTGTTATTGATTTCAGAGAGGAAGGGAGAGGGAAAGATGGAGAGAAACATCAATGATGAGAGAGAATCATTGATCGGCTGCCTCTTGCATGACCAGGAATTGAACCATGACCTCCTGATTCATAGATCTATGCTCAACTGCTGAACCATGATGGCTGGGGGATGAAATATATTTTTAAGTCATGGAATATGAATATTGTTAACCAAAACCAAGTCTTAGTCAAAGAGGTATGTGTCGGTATGTCTGTGAAGTTCAAACTTTTATCCTCAGGACTTTGACAGAAAAGTTTAAGGTTGTTAGTTAAATTAAAATGAAAGTAAGTGAGTTTCTACCATCTCTAATAAAGGTCTAGAAAAAGACCATTGACTGCTTCTTGATCATGTGATTAGGGAATAATTAATGGAGTCCTTCCCTCTGTGCCCTGTCCCTTCATTTTACCCCTGAGGAAACATACAAGTCAGGGTAAAGGAGAGAGGGTGCTAGACTGGAGTCTGACAGGCCACATGCATGAGCCTGGCTCAGAGCTCTGCATTTTTACTTTCAAGGCAAGTGAGTTTGGACAAACCCTTGGCCTCTCTCAGCCTGCTTCCTCATCACCTATCTCCAAGACTTGTAGTAAGAATCCACCTTTACCATAGATATTAAAAAGGCCCAGTATTGCATGGTGTTCAAATTCCAGCTTTGTCTCAAGCTGAGCATTCAAACTTCTGCAAGCTGTTTAAGGCTCCTAAAACTCAGTTTTCTCATCTGCAAAATGGAGATAATAATAGTGCCATTTGCATAGAGTTGCTGTAAGGATGAAAACAACCCACAAAAAGCTGCGTAGAACATGCATACGTAAAACTCAATACATATAAATACTATAAGAATAGTTGTTATAGTTGTTGGTTAATTAAATGTTATAATTACTTAGTACAGGTCTTGGCATGCAGAAGGTGCTCAGGAGATAAAGGTGGGTAAGTTAAATTTTGCAACTAGCCACTTCCAGCAAAAAGGTGCTACTTCCTTTTGTTGAGTATTCCATTCAGAATGCAGTACCCATATGGAGTGTTGATCTAGACAGCAACAGGTCAGATGCCACAACAGCCAGGATTCATGCTGGGGAATAAATATGTTGGGGTGGCAATGCATTAATAAAGTTTGACAGATCTACAAAAGAAATTCCTAGAGAACCATAAATATTTCCTAAAAAATGGAGGATTTCAAAGGACTAATATATTACTCCCAGTCTACAGGCAGTTATTTCATTTGCTCTTCCCAATAACTCCACAGATTGTCATTGTTACATATTCACTTTATACATTTGAGGACACTGTACCTTAGCGTGGAAAAGCAAATTGCTTTGGATTCCAATCGGGCTTTCCTGAATCTAGAATCCATATACAGTGGGGCCTTGACTTAGGAGTTTAATTCGTTCTGTGACGGAACTCGTAACTCAAATTACTCGTATGTCAAATCATAAAGTGAACGAGTGGGACACGTGATGCTGGGCTGATGCTGTGGCGTTCACTGTGACGTTCGCCGTGTCAACTAGTGGTGGGGTATCTGAAGCTGGCTCCTAACCTGAATTTTAGCTCGCAACTCAAAGCAAAAAATCGGCCGAGAGATGGCTCGTATCTCGAAAAACTCGTTAGTCAGGACACTCGTAAGTCAAGGCCCCACTGTAACTACCCGTCAGCAGGATAAAGCCCTGAGCAAGACCAAGGCTTCTGTATTTAAAAGTGCTTATTAGAGTAACTGTGCAAGTGAAGACAACTATGTAAATGGTGCAAGTTTACACAAAAGTGTAAAGGTCCCAAGAAGGCATCATTATAAATGTTGGAATTTCTTTCACTAAGGTTCAAAGGAGAGAGGCCACATTTGGGGGATCAGGATAGAATTTGTCATCTGGTCCTAGAAGGGATTCTTGGTTTTACTGGGCAGAACCAAGGGGCTGGAGAGAGACACAGTCCAGCGAGGTCAACAGAATGCCATGTCAGGCGCCAGTGAGACCTGTTTTCCCAGCTCTGACATTTGGTGGAGGGATTGTGAACAGTAGAGATCATGCATGTTCAGTGTCTCCATAGTTGGTGCTATTATGATTTCTCCAGGTAGCTAGGGGTAAATTATATGCTCTACTTAAGGGCATACCTAAGAATAAAGATAACAGGAAAAAAATCGAAATATTGAGACAAGAAGGAAAATTTGCCTCTACAAATACACACATGCTAGTGCATGAACATGAACATGAACTCAGGCATGTAACAAAAACAGAAATATTTTATCTGTGTCTTGAGAGTGGGCGGGGCTGGAGACCATTTTTACTTTAGGAATGAAAATGTAGCTGCTTTGCCAAGTGACTTCTTTTTCTGTATCTGGAGATTTACCAGGACAAGAAAAGAAGTACCTTCCCTCATCTTCAATTTTTTTGGGTTCAGATATTAGTCAGTTTTCATGAAATGTGGGGTCTGGTCAAGGGGCTGATCCCAGAAATGTAGCATATTTCTCACAACCACAGGACTAAAAAAAAAGTACTCCAAAACAAGCGGCAACCCAAAAAAACAACATATTGCCACCCTGCAAAAAAATCTAAGTGTGCCGAAAAAACAACAACATATGGCTGGGTGGGGTGTGACCAAAAGGAATATAGTTATCACGTTTTGAACATTCCTTTTACAGACTTGAGTGAAAAGAAATTTTCTAGGACAGGACGTGGAGTCGTCCCAAAGCCTGTCTTTTCTGAAAGCACAATTGGGGACAGGAAAAGCAAAGAAGGGTTTGTTCTGGGTGAGTTACAGCTGAGAGCCAGGAATGGAATCTCACCCTTGACCCAAGAATATGCTGAAAAGAACCAAAGCAGACAGAAGAGGAAGAGATAAGGTCGGGCTCTCTGCTTTGTAACCAGAGTGCTGTTGAGATTAAAACAGAGAGAGGAATGGAATGTACTTGAACATGCTCATTATCAACACCAAAGCCATAATATACACTGATAATAGCTCCGGGGTGCCATCATTATGTACCTGGAGTCTGGGCTTCATTTGAACAAAACAGAATCAGCTTCAAGTGCAGTGCTCTGCTGGGGATCCCTATATATAACTGTTTCATAACTCAAGGTGAAGTCACATGGTGAAGTTAGAAGAGTTCGGGGCAATGAGTTTTCAAACTTTGAAACTTTTGCTAGTATCTAAACCTGGCCTGTTTGCCCACTAGTTGCACAAACCAAGGGTAACCTACAACTGAGCCCTGTCTGTGTAGATGAATACATCTTTGGATTATTTATTCTTTCTGTAGAGAATTACAGAGCATCATCATGCCAGGCCTAGAGATGGATAGATGCACAAGAAACATTCCTGCTCCCAGCGAGCTCCTAGCCTAGGAGGAAAACTTATCATTAGACAGATCATTAACATTTACTATTGTTCCATGATCACAAGTCTCTACTACAATTCCAATGTACAAAAAAGGAATGCTCTCTGTTTTCACACTGATCTCACCCAGTTTTTTCTTCTCTCGTCCTGCTGTACCACAGCTCTCACTTGGTGGTGGAATAAAGAAATTTGTCCATTCAAGGTATCTATTTATATTTGGGTACTAGTGGCCTGGTGCATGAATCAGTGCACATTGAAAGGAAATTAATTAGAAGAAATATTTTAATATCGCTATTTGCCCTTTCTCTATAATAGAAGTGTCAACCAAATTCATGATCGACAATGACAGATGGAAACACACACGTGCGATTGGTGCCAGTGAAAGCTTTATATGCATCATGCATGCGTGAGTCAACTTATCCTTTTATATATATACTAGAGGCCTGATGCACAAAGATTCATGCACGAATGGGCCTTCCTTCCCCTTGCTGCCAGCACCACCTTCACTCCAGCCGGAACCGCCTTTCCGCCTTCCCATGCTGCCTGGAGGTCTGGAGTGGCTGGGGTGGTGTGGAACGCATGCATCATCACCATGATGACGACACAAGCATCCCGCCCTGCCCCCAGCCACTCGGTGCCTGCATATGCAAATTAACCCACCATCTTTGTTGGGATAATTTGCATACTCACTCCTGATTGTCTGGTGGGCGTTGCAAAGGTATGGTTGATTTGCATCTTTCTCTTTTATTAGTGTAGATATTACACACACACACACACACACACAATAAACTTGCTTAATTAGACCTGCTTTCCGATTTAGCTAAACTTCTTCCAGCCCAGTGAAGCACCCCAACTTCTCTCTCAGGTAATTGTCAGCAACACAGCAGTAAATATCAACAAGAAGCAGATTATTATTGTAGATCATGCAGAGAGAAAAAAGGATAAATTTTTAACTGCAGCAGTATTTGACTATATTCTGTGTAATGAGAAAGCCTGAAGTTGTTTTCAAGGTCCACCATTTCTTACTTCTTTTCAGTTGGGACAAGTTCCTAAGCTTTCTAAATCTCTGTTTTCCGGCTAATGAAAAGAAAATAGGATTCCACCGAGTATCCTATCTACCTACTCCAGGACTTCTGTGAGGATCAAATGAGATGAGGCATGGAAAAACACTTCACAGACATTTGGTTAAAGTGTGAAATGTTTGCATCTGGCTGTAAAGCAAGTCGTATTCCTGGGCTGAAGAAACTGCAAGGAGGCTAGTTGTTGCTAGGGAGAGGAAGCTGGGCGTTGCTATGTGACGTCATTACTGGGCGCCCACAGAGACAGTTTCTGGGCTTGGCTGGGCTGTGGGCCACATTTTGCACCATGGCGTCTTGGCAGCATTGGCTGCGATTTGGTAGGCTGTTGTCCGGGGTGGTGGTGGGGCCTGTGTCCCACTTGGGGGAAGCTGAGTGTTGCTTTGTGGGCGCCAGGACCACGGTGCCATTTCTCTGTAAATGGCCAGTGCGTGTCACAGCAGCTCCTGAGTCGAGCGTCTGCCCCCTGGTGGTCAGTGCGCATCATAGCGACCGGTCGGATGGATACTTAGCATATTAGCCTTTTATATATATATATATATATATAGATAGATAGATAGATAGATAGATAGATAGATAGATAAATGGATCTTTAAGGTAAACACTGTTTGTTCTGGATAAATCCCAATTCAGGGTAGTTGCCCTATGACAGAATAAAGCAGACTCGGTTGTTTATTAACAACTGAAATTTATTCCTCACAGTCCTGGAAGCTTTATGGCAGCCCCAGTGCTTATCTTGTATTTGCTGGGCAGTAGGAGGCTTTAGATGTTTAGACAGTAAGATGTTTAAAGGCCTAGGGGAGAGTGAGGACAAAATGGGTTCTGGGTGTCCTGCAATTCAACTCAATTCTGACACTATCTGGAGATAGCACCAGATCCCACATAGGAAGGGCTCAGTCCCACAAAACTGTGCCCCCTTCAGATGCCAGTTGCAAGCCCAGGTTGTTCTCTGTGCTTCTCACAGACAGACTATAGATTGGGTTTAAATTAGTTTGCTAGAATGCCCCACAGAACTTTATTTACTAGACTAGAGGCCCAGTGCATGAATTCATGCACCAGTGGGGTCTCTTGGCCTGGCCTGCAGGATCGGGCCGAAACCGGCTCTCTGACATCCCCTGAGGGGTCCTGGACTACAAGAGGACGCAGGCCAGGCCAAGGGTCCCCACCGGTGCATGACTGGGCTGGGGAGAGATGCAGGAGGTTGGCCAGCCCGGGAGGGACTATAGGAGGGCTCCAGGGTGTGTCTGGCCCATCTCGCCTAGTCCTGATCAGCTGGACCCCAGTAGCAAGCTAACCTATCGGTCAGAGCATCTGCCCCCTGGTGGTCAGTGCACATCATAGCGAGCAGTTGAGCGGCCTTAGCATATCAGCATGTTACACTTTGGCTGGTTGAATGGCCGACCAGTCAACCAGACACTTAGCATATTAGGCATTTATTATATAGGATTGCTTGTGTATTATAAATGTATATAATTCAGAAAGAGCCCGATGGAAGAGATGTGTAGGACAAGGTATGGGGAATGGTCTCAGGGCTTCCATGCCCTCTCAGAGGGCACCACTCTCACCGAATCTCCATTTGTTCAGCAACCTGGAAGCTCTCTGAAGCCGGTCCTTTTGGGTTTTTAGGGAGGATTTATTACATGAGCATGATTCATTAAATCATTGATTATATCACTCCAACCAGATAGATAATCATACGGTTGGCTCTAGGGGCAGCCAGCCCCCATCCTTAAGTTGGATCCAATAGCCACCTTGTTATCATAACAAAAGACATGTTTATACACTCCTCACTTCAGAAATTCTAAGGGTTTTAAGAGCTCTGTGTCAGAAAGGGAGATGAGGACCAAATATATATTTGTTATTATGAATCCCAATATGGCAGAAGGCCAGGTATACATTCCCCTGCTCCTCTCCCTGTCAGACCCCGTGGTACCAAGAACACATCTCCTATAGCCAGTTATTCTTTCCATGTCCCATTCCTCTGCCTTTCTCAGGCTCCCTCTCTTGGTCCATTCTCTATCCCTTCTTTGTTTCCCTGACCCCTATCCACACTTTTTAAATAAGCCCTTCATTAGACTCTTCTCGATGTTTTCCACTTGAGTTGGCCACCTGTTTCTTACCAGGACCCTGGCTCCTACAGCCTCCTCTAGTCGGTGGTGAGCCTTTGAAGCCTAGGCTTTAGAGATGTTAAGGCGAGTCTGTCGTTCAGCCGTGTATTCTAGCACAGTAGCGGATGCTACACAGTTGAAGTTAAATTTACATCTCTGAATTAATGAGAAAATGGATGATTAACACTTTGGAGGAGGTGGGGGTAGACAGGAACGGCTTCAAAGAGCAGGTGATTGTTGAGCTACATTTGAAGAATGTTATGCAGGAACATTCCTTGCAAAGAAAATAGCTTGTGCGAAAGAACAAGGTGTGACTGTGTTTGGGGAACTACAAGTAATAATTACTCTGGAGCACAGAACATACTGGGCTCCCATATAAGCTTTCTTTGGTACAAATGATTCTGCTGCTATTACAGAGTTTGAAATCACTGTCTTAGCCAAGTTTCTCACTTTACAGATAGAAAAAAAATAATATCTAGTAAAGGATAGAGGATAAATCTAGGAAAGAATGATCTAAGTTCATTGTAAGCCCTTTGGAGCAGTGTTTATTTATAACAGGAAGTTCAAGTCTCTTGACTCCATCTGCTACCTTGAGTATACTCAGCACTGGAAAACCAAAGAATTTGAGCCCCATAGAGTGAAAACAGACGCACTACAGACCTTGAGGCAAGCAGATTAACGGGGCCAATCTCATTGCTTTGTTAGAGGCACGCTTGCCAAATGGAGTTGGCTATGTAGGGAAAGCTCTGGGGCAGAGCCCTCGGGAGGCTAAGGACATTGCATTGCAACAAGAAGACATAGTTAGGACAAGATTCCATTCTGCCTGGTTCCCTTCACCAGAGAGCTGGCCTGGGAGACCAGGTTTCAAGGGGTGAGTCAGATGGCAAGCATGTAAGATGCAGTCACTTGGTCTAGTCCTCAAGGTCCTGTCCTTGCTGAAGTAGAGTCACAAAAACTTGGGAGTCCACTGTCCAAATGGCAGGAGAGAGCTCCCTGTAGGAAACCACACCTAACACCTCTTCTTTGTAGCTACTTTTCTCCGTGGGCTACTGGTGACGGAGGGGAAACAAGCAAACTGGATGTCACTTAGCAATGTGGTAGTAATGACCATATCTGCCTCCTTCAACCTCGTGTAAGTAGAAGTGTGTGGTATAGCAGGTGCTAAAGTGAAAGGTTTAATTCATAAATGAGTGAATGAATAAATAAATGAGTGAATGAATAAATACCTTGTATCTCATCTGTTTATCTTGTTCCTCAGCTATTTACATAACCACAATATGGACTAAATGTTTGTGTCACGCCCCCCCGCCCCCCTAAATTTTGTTGAAACCCTAACCCTCCCATATGATAGTATTCGTATGTTAGGGCTGTAATAAACATGTTACATATATCAGTTTATTTAATCTTTAAAGGAGAGAGGCAGCTATTAAATTAACCATTCTAGAGAGCTGTGTAACATGCCTTAGACCATGTAGCTGTTCACCTTTTAGCCACTCTGCCACACTGCCTCCTGCTGTACGGACAGAGAGGCAGAAAAGTTGGTTGCCATGAGGTAGAGAAGATTGAAAAAGAGGCAGAGACAAGAAATGGCAAATGAGGAAACGGTTTTTATTTTCAATTTACTGGTTTTAGCCCTTCCTGGGATTTTGCTTACATCCTATTTCCTTAACAAACTTAATTTTGCTTAATCTAGTTTAGAATGGTTTATATTACTTGCCAACAAATAGTTCCAACCAATTCTATGTGTGGAAAATATTATTTACCCAACTGTGATAGGTGAAGATAATGAACCTCAGAAAAATTAGGAGACCTAACACAAGAAAACAACAACAACAACAAAAAAAGCCCTCTCCTGATCAGTAGTAAAGGTAGGTAGTTCTCACTCCAAAGTTGTCTACCCAATGAGCTCTTTCTACTGCACCATGTTGCCTCTTACTAAGTAAGGATAACCTTTTCTGCATTGATTAGCTCCATGTTATATTTAGTTAAAAGTTTCGTGGTGTGGTGTTAAAAGCTTAGGAAGAATGCTTTCAGTGCAGAAACAGTAAAACATAGAAGAATGACACTTGGGAAAGTGAAAAATTTAATTATACATTGAACTCAAAGAATCAGCCAAGGCGAACGGGTTGTAATTTTCAGGGTTTGTGTGTTGGACAAGGGCAACGGGGGTAAAGAGAAAAAAAGCAAGAGTGGGGCTCTTTGTTAGTGTGAAAAGCACCTTCCAAGTTGGCCATTAGCTCAAGGCCATTTCCTTAATAAATGGTGACAACATTGCCCATTGCTCCTAGGGTGACCATACATCTTCTGTGGGTGCTGTTGGTTTTAGCTCCTCTTTTGCAGCTTAGATGTTTCTTTTATTTATCTGCGCTATCTTACACAATATACTACCTAATTCACTAGAGAGCATTTAGCAGACAAGCCACAAAACACATTTCATTACTGTAATTGGCCTACAGCCAGAAGGGGTGAACTGCAATGCCAATTATGATACTCTGACACAGGTAAGCTCTGGTTTTGTTTGTCTTTGATGATGGCTAAGGGGTTAATGGTCATCCTTAGGATGGGAATTTTGGCCAAATTGTATACCTGTGCTCAGCAGACAAAACTTTATACGAAAGACTTTGGTTCAGTTCTGCAGGTATTATCTTAGTAGTGAAGTTTGATAAGGGAGTACACTTGTGGTGCAACATGGTTTAAGAAAAAGAAGCATTTTCTTAAAAGAATCCCTGGTCTAAGCAGGATTCAGGGTTCAGTCTAGATCTGGCTACAAATCAACTGTGTGGCCTTGATTAAGTCACTTAAATTCTCTGAGACTCTTTCCTTACCTGGAAAGTGAACCGATTCAATACATGTTTTTAAAGGTTTATACTGAATTCTAAACTTGAAAACTTTAGAGACCTTGAAATTATTTAAGTATAAAGAATTTAGTAAGGTTAGCAGAAAAGTAGACTAAATTATTTATTTAACTCTGGGCATAGGGCAAGTCAGTGAATTTCTCAGAGGACAAGTTTTCTCAAATAGAAATTCTTGGGGTAATAATTTCACGATAATAGAACTATTGTGTGAAGCTAATTAGATAACAAATGTTAAAGTGCTGGAAATTTTAAGAGAATTTGCTGCTAACTTAATTTTAAATAATGCTTAATCCGTATGACTGCCATCTAGTGGCCATTAGAATAATTACACAACACAGATTCCCTGGGCTCCTGAAATCTGTGACAAACGTGTAGCATAAATGGGACTTACGAATGAGGTTTTAATCAGTTCCCCACATCAGTAAGTGCCAATTATAACCTAAATTATTTTACTTAAATTTTCAAAGATAAGTATCTTATTAGGATTATTAGGCATTTGTTGGCTTTTTAGCTAGTCAGCTTTTTCAAAATAATGGTGCAAGTTGTCTTCGGGGGATATTGCTTTTCTCTGATGGATCTATCCTGGGAAGGTGATCTTGAACAGGAAGAATACAAGAAACTGTCTGGCCATGCCTAACAAAATCCCTATTGCTGCTCGGATCCACAAGGTTAATGGTTCATCTCATTGGTGTGCCTCACTCTCCAGTTTCCGCATCAGGTTTTTATGTGACCCATATCTATATATATAAAACCCTAATATGCAAATAGACCGAACGTTGGAACAGTCGAACAACCTTTGCAATGACATGTGCTGACCACCAGGGGGTGCGCGTGGAACGTGGTGGGCATCGGCAGCAGGTGGCAGAGTGTGGAGCATGGTGGGCGTGGGCCATGGCGGGATGGTGGAGCAGGTGAGTGGGGGCGCCAGACCAAGGTGGGGCGCTGGTCGCTGTCATTCGGGTGAGCCTCTGGTGGTTACTGAAAATTCTTTGCTACTGCATGCTGCGGTCCTGCCTGGTGCTCACACCCACTGCTGGACCCTGATCACTTGGCACCGTCAGTGGCTGCTGGCCCTGATCGCCCCTGAGGGCTTCTCCACCTCCCCCTGCTCCTGAGGAGCCATTGGGGCAGCAGCCACTGCTTGCACCTGCTCTGGCGCCAGCCCCAATCGCTCCACACCATCAGTGGGTGCGAGTGGGGCTGGCACCATCAGCGGGTGGGAGCAGCAGCTACAGGAGCGGGGCTGCCAACAGTCAGGGGACCGGGGGCCACGGTGGGAGGGGCTGGGGCACGGAGGATGGGCTTAGACCTGCCCCTATGCCCACTGCAGCCTCGCGGCCCACAGTTCCTTTCAAGGTGCACGAATTCATGCATTGGGCCCCTAGTCTTTTTAATAAAAATCTTCATTTTTATGTATGTGGAGCAGATTTAATTTTATTTTCAACCTAAGGGCCTTCACTTATATATTAAGGACAGAGCATTACATTGTGATATTAGCAGCAAATCAATGGCCATACGACCTCCCATTTATTGCTCTTACTATAGGCCGTGGGCCAGGCTAAATTTTTACCATGTGCTACTTATTTTATCAGTACAACCATTGTTTGAGTTATTACCATAAATCCCCATTTTAAAGATAATGAAAGTAAAGTTGAAAGAAGTGAAGTAACTTGCCTAAGTTCACACAGTAACTAAGAGGCAGAGCCAAGAGAGGCCCCAGCCATTTTTAATGGCCCAGAGAAAGAATAGCAGGGCTCCCTTTTTTTCAGTAATCTGTAATTTGAACGTTACATTTCTTTGCAGCCTAGGAATGTTAGTAGCTACATCACATTGTGAGCTTAACTGAATTTGTTAGCCAAAATCATATGCTGTCCTTTATTTGAATTGCTATCATGCACTTCCCTGTCATTGAGCCTTGCATGGTCCTTCCCCTTGAAAGAGAACACAGCCCTAACCGGTTTGGCTCAGTGGATAGAGCGTCGGCCTGCGGACTGAAGGGTCCCAGGTTCGATTCCAGTCAAGGGCATGTACCTTGGTTGTGGGCACATCCTCAGTAGGGGGTATGCAGGAGGCAGCTGATCAATGTTTCTCTCTCATTGATGTTTCTAACTCTCTATCCCTCTCCCTTCCTCTCTGTAAAAAATCAATAAAATATATTTTTTTAAAAAAAGAAAAAAAAAAGAAAAAGAGAACACAGAACAGCCGGGACAGAGAAGAGTAGGAAGGAAAGCATTTTCCTCTGTCCTGTGACTTACACTCTGTCCTTGGAGTCATTCTGATTCATACTGGCGTGGAGCCATATCCATGCCAATCTAGTCCCCAGGAGTGACTGAGACCAAACAAATATTTTCATGGCACATGGCCAAACCCCCCTTTCCTTAGCTTCTCTCACTACATGTAAAACAGGATATAATTTTAAAGAAGAATTTAATTATCTACTGATAGCAAAACAAAGACAAGCAATCCCCATGAGGGATCATAAGAAGTCTGAGTCAGAAATCTTATAGAGTTTTTGTAATGGGGTTAGTGGGGTTAAAATGGATCCTGTTTCATCCTGTCTGAGGGCCTAGGAAGAAGATGACACTTTTTAATTTGGAGGCTTTTCTCTCTTCTCATCAGGAAGAGGGATTATGACCATAAAGATCTTTAGGAGAAGATGGAATAAATGTATTAATTTATTCAACGAATATTGGTGTCTGAATAAATAAATACACGAAGACCTCGAGTCATTTTCAGAACCAGCCACTCTGGACACCGTCTCGCCTGCACCACGATCCCTCCGCCTCCAGTCCTTGCTTCTCCTGAGCAGCAGCCAGTGCCCAGGAAGCACCCTCATGCCATCCTGCAGGAAAGGCTCTGATTATGAGGGTATAAAACCGCACAGACATCGCTATGCAAAGCCAATGGGTCCCTACAGGAATCAAAGCCTGATGCCAGGCTCATTAGTGTAGGCCTG
The DNA here is from genome assembly GCF_963259705.1 of Myotis daubentonii. NCBI lineage: Eukaryota > Metazoa > Chordata > Mammalia > Chiroptera > Vespertilionidae > Myotis > Myotis daubentonii. Next base: position 20,730,451 of record NC_081856.1, read on the forward strand.
TGAATAACTGAGCCAACTGGGCATTGTGGCTCCACTGAGTGAAGTGATTCTCTCCTGGCCTGAAAAAACTACCACACCCTCCTCAGGGGTCCTGGTTACCTTCAGGGGAAGATCAATGAGGAACTGCAGTCCTCCAAGATCCATGTCCATCCAGGAGCAGGAAATAAAATTGTCATCTTTCATATGGAGCCAGCAAGGAGTGTATGACAAACCTCAGAGGCCTTGCTTTAACGTTGACCAAGTCTCTACAACCTAAAACCCATTGGCTTGACTGCGTTTTGTTTTCAGTAGCAGCCTTTGCAACTCAGTGATGAACTCGGGAGCCCGGGAAGTTGTGCTTTGCTCTTACTTTTAGGATAGTAACCACCCAAAAAATGACAATGAGGGGAAAAATGCTTTTGTTTGTGACTTAGTAAATGGTTCCTTTTCTCTGAAAGACTTGCACACTTTAAACAATGTAATTGGGGCATATTCTGCCTAGAACAGTTTATTGGCTAGGAGTCTCAGCTTCAATCAGATGGACTCTGTAATTGTGTGATTTTGAGCAAGTTGCTTAAATTCCCGGAGGCCAGAGTTCTCATAATAAAGTGGAAACACTAATAACTCCACCTCTAAGATTGTTGGGAATATTGAAACAATTTTTATATATGTATATACATATTGCTTAGCATACAACTTAACCTAGTAAATGCTCAATCAATCTAAATATTACATTACTAAATGAATTAATATACATAACCCTAGTACACCTTAGGTGATTAACAAAATTTTAGGGTAATATTTGTAAACTGTGAAGGACTATTCAAATGTAAGGGCTGAATATAACTGGCACTTGCCTTAGTGACAAAGCTTTTAGTGCCATCATGGTCCAGTAAGGGATGAGTCAGAAGGAAAAGTAGGGCACATAGCAGATGGCTTTCCCAAGCATATGACCTACTCAGTCTTGAAAATCAGCCCAGGGCTGGTCAACTAAAATCCTTGGGTATTTTTTATTTGAATTGCTCTCAAGTATTCCCCTCCTGTCCTTGCTAAAAGGTCTGACCTTTCTTCTTTAAAACACAGAATGCTCCAAGGAAAGCATTAGAAGGAGAAAGTTCATGTCTAAGCCTTTGACCTTATCTTCTCCAACAGTCATTCCCATTCCTGCTTTGCGCATTACAGTCTGGTCCACAGGAATGCATCAGAGCTCAAATCCGAGTTTGACCAAGGTCCCCTTTCTTTCATTTCCCTTTGGACATCTAAAATTGGCCGAGCTATCCAAGAACTTGGCTGCAAACTTATGATTCTTGAACCCAATGACAAAGAAGCTGTGTCTTTCAGAATGACAAAAGGCCTTCTACTTCTCTTTCCTGATAGTTTTCATTTGTGGTTTTGGGTCCCTTTTGTTGGGCATTGTGTATGCCAGATAATGAGCAGAGCTAACCGACAGGTCTGGTGTGAAGCAAAACAGGCCAGAATTGATGAAGAGGCACTGCTGGAATTGGCTAAGTAATTAGGTGGTGTTAGATTATGCTTTGGATCCTCTTTAAATGTGTCTGATTCAATAAAATTTTTAATTTTTTTCAAAGATGCAAATAATTTATGGCACATTAATTAGACCTCCACTTCAGCAGTTCCCAAAGCATGGTGTGCGCATCTCTTTGGGGGAAGTGAGGGAGAGGTATCCCTGAGAGTCTGGGGTTCCCTAGGACCAAAACAAGTAACATAATAATGCCTGGATATTTGGGGACCTTCTTTACTGGGTTGACATTTGCGCTAATGATGCAAAAGCAATAGTGAGCAAAACTGTGTGAATCAGGATAGTGGTATTTAACTCTCCTTCTTATTTTCCATTGTGTTTTTCAACACCCCAAACTGACAGTACAGAAAAAAAGAAAGTGTCGGTTTCACTTACAGATGTCCTGACAGAAGAGTAAAAAGCATTTAGTTTTATCGAGTCTAGTGTCTTTTGAGTACACGGAACACCATTTTTACTTAAAAGAATGACTATTAATTTATAATTATTAAGAGTTGAATATTTGGCAGGTAATTTCTTTAAAAACTGAACAAAATGAACGTACCACTTGAAGGAAAGCAACTCCCAGTATTTGTTACCAGTAGTAAAACTTAAACTTTCAAATGAAAATTAGAATTTTTGAAAACTTGAATTTACCACTGTGGGTTCAACTTCCCAATATGTAAATACTTTTCTAATGAGATAGATGGTGGTATTGACAAATATGACTTTTCGATATATATTGTGTCATAAAATCTGTGAACATTTGGAGAACTTGCATAACTCAGTATTGTTTTACAAAGGTAGTTTCAACAAGTTTTGGTATAGTTTCAAAGAATATTTAAAGCGCCTTAAAAGGCTATTAAAACACGACTTCCTTTTCCAACTTCACATCTGTTTGAGGCTGAATTTTCTTCATATACTCCAACCAAAACAACATCCTAACTAACTGACTCACAAGCAGATATGAGAACCCAGCTGTCTTCTATTATGCCAGAAGTGAAAGACATTTGCAAAAATCCAGAACAATGCCAAATTTGTTACAACATATAGCATCTTTTCAAAAAATATATTATTTATGCTAACCTGTAATATTTTTATGAAATAGTTTTAGTATATTGAAGCTCCAATTTCTTGTATGATCGATTTTGATAGATATGACTAACATAGACAAAAGCTCTCTTTGGGGCCCTCAACAATTTTTAAGAGGGTAGAGTGGTCGTGGGACCAAAAAACTTGAGAACTACTGCTTCTTTTATCTGAAAAAAATCTGACATATTAAACAGCCATGAATTCATTCAGCCATTCTTTCAACATTCACTGAATTCTTACTGTCTTCCAGGTACTATGCTAGCCTGATAGAGGAGAAGCATGCACATAATTAGAAAGTGATATGATAATTCTGTAATAAAGAGACGTGTACTAGTACAGAGTACCAAGAAAGACAGCATCACAAATAAGGAGACATTTAAACAAAGGCCTTTGTATGGAGTGGACATTTAGTAAGAAGATGAAAAAAGGGAAAGGCATCCCAAAACAGAATCTGTGAAAACAGATCTGAGTGCTGGTGGAGGTGTAAACGCATAGTATGTTCATTTTTAGGGAAGTTGAGTGTAGTTGGAACAAAATGTACTAATATGTGTGGAGAAAATGGGGACATTCACTCACTCAGGAAACAAGTGTATGGCAGAAGCCTTTGGAACAAAATGTATTAGTATGTGTGGAGAAAATGGGGAAATTCACTCATTCAGGAAACAAGTGTATGGCAGAAGCCTGTAGTGCCCCATCTCCATCGGAGCACTTGTAATTTCTGCTTCGCCCGTGGTGGGAATCTCTGCAAGCTCAAACTCACTCACAGCGGTTCGCCTCCACCTCCAATGTGAACACATCTTCTTACTCTCTGTTGTCTGACTCCGCTCCTCCTCTGATCTCTTGGGAATCTGTCTTGTCCTTCAGCTAGTGGCCATAAGGTACGGGGAAGGCATGCTCCAGCCTCCTGTCCTTCAGGTAGACACCTCTGGGAGGCATTCCATATGCTTTCCAGAGACGTTGGTGGAGCGAAAGTCCCATGACCTACAGTGACAACCTTACAAATGCTCCCTTCTGTTGGCTTTTCCTCCTCCCTCGCGCTTGCTTCTTGGGAGCACCTCCCAAACAAATTGCCTGCACCCAAGTCATAGTCCCAGACTATGAGACAACCTAGAACTATAAGTCTACTTCGTGCAGGTACTATGCAAGCAGCTGAGAATGTAATGCTAATAAAGCCAGGTTGTACCAAGCAGTTGAATCTCTGCTATGTTGGTGATGTGGCACTCTTGAGTGATTTTAGGCAGGGCAGTAATATAATGAGATTTTTTTTTTTTCGTTTTGCAATGTACCATCCATTCCAATGAATGTATACAACTTTATATACATACAAATGGCACTCATCAACTTGAAAAGACGCCCCGTACCCTTTAGCTATGACCCACTCCTATCTGTACAACCCCCATCTCCACTCTCATTCACAAGCAACTGGTGATCTGCTTTCTGACTCTACTGATTTCCCTATTCTAGACTTTTATATAAATAGAATCACATATTATACGGACTTCTGTGACTGGCTTCTTTCACTGTTGAGGCATGTTCCCTCTATTCCACTTTGCTGGGAGTTCTTTTCATAAATGGGTGTTGGATTTTATCAAGTGCTTTTTCTGTATCTATTGATATGATCATGTGTTTTTTATTCTTTATTCTGTCTATTTGGTGTATCACATTTATTGATTTGTGGATGTTGTACCAACTTTGCATCCCCAGAATAAATCCCATTTGATCATGGTGCATGATCTTTTTGAATATTGCTGGACTCAGTTTGCTATATTTTTTTTGAGGATTTTAGCATCTATGTTCATCAGGGATATTGTCCTATAATTTTCTTTCTATGTAGTGTCTTCATCTGGTTTTGGGATTAGGATAATGCTGGCCTTGTAAAATGAGCTTGGGAGTCTTCCCTCCTCTTGAATTTTTGGAAGGTTTTGAAGAAGGATAGGTGTTAGTTCTTCTCTGAATGTCTGCGAAAATTCACCTGTGGTCCAGGGCTTGGTAAATGCTACTCTTGCTTTCTCTCACTGGTAGTTCCTTGAGAACAAAGGCTTTGATTTCATCATGACGAGTATAATGGCCTATGTAGGATAGTTGTTTGCTAAATATCTAAGGAATTAATCACTTACCTAGTAAGTGGACACATATGCAGATGATTTTAACTGGGAATGATTTCAACGTGAGAGGAGACTATGGTGTGGTGTGGGCTTCTTACCTTCCTGGATGGCTCCAACCTTCACTCATTTTACTATTTAGAAAAACCATAGTTCAGGAGATGAATGAGACAGGAAAGGGGCAATGATTCAGGAGGAGCTCACCCAGGGAAACAGTTCCAAGCATTTGTTGTACTGAAAACTTGTCAGGAGTATAATCCTCTCATGTCAGCGGAAGCTCATCAAAACCTCACAGTGGTCTTTATTGGCCTATGTTATTCCATGTACCAAGCACCTTTCTTAACAAAGCACCAACAAAGTCATCTAGTGACTTAAAACCCATTTAATAAAAATCCTCGTATTTCCGTATAATAGGCTAGAGGTTAGATAGCGTCCTAGGCTGTGGGCCTTTTGGGGAAGGTGGCCCTCAAACGAAGCCTCAGGGCCATTTCAGATTATAGCATCTGTCACTCCACAGAAACCCAAGCGATGCTGAAATACCAACCTTTTGTATTTTACCCTTGTTCTTTGTAGTACTTAACGCTAACCAGACAGACCATGTTGATTTGGGATTAACACTAATGCAAAGTAGCAAGATCTGGTGAGAGAAACTTCTCCAATAAATCTTTATGTAAATACAGACTTGTGTTTTTGTTCTATTGCCTAGGGGGGAAATGTCTCCAACGTGGGGTTTCAAATTTGGAAAATTAATCACTCTAGTTCCTTATGGAAGTGGTGAAATATGTTCCCGATAAAGTTTGGGTTTTCATCCCAATCTGCCCTTGATTAAAAAAATATAAAAATACTTCATTTTATACAAATTCCCAGAGAAGCAAGAATTTTAACAATTTTTCATTATTTCTATTTTTAATTTTTAGTATAAGAAGGATAGTTTCAGAATCCTTGTTTACTTGTTTTATAAATCACTATTTAACCTCAATTTGCACACCTTTGCCTTTTAAATGCATTTGTTTTGAAATATGTCATCCTTTTTCTCTTTCTTCCCTTTAATAACATTCAAAATATAGCAAAAACATTATGAATACCTGGCTTTCTTCTTTGTGATATCAATTAGTGATATTAAAGAAAAGATTGTATCAGACTCTTCCGAGTACATTTTCTCGACCCATCTTTGTTTCTCAATTAGATTGGTCACTAGATGGCACCAGCAGCTTAGCAGGTGAATGGAAAACCAGCTTGTTAAAATCTGCACTGCCAGCCTCTGGCAAGGGTGGTCATTATCATGACTTTGATGCTTTTATTTTTAAGAAAAGCCAACAGTTTGAGAATGTTGCTGTCTGAATATGTTGCAATTATAGGCATGTATTTTAAGAAAAAAATATTGTTCAGTTTTAATATTCATTATATGTAGGTAGGCTCTGTAACTTTGGGGAAATTTGAAAATGATTAGCTTACTTTCCAGCTCTAAAGGGCTCTATAATCATTGAAAAAAAAGTAGTACATAGCCCTAGCTGGTTTGGCTCAATGGACAGAGTGTTGGGCTGTGGGCTACAGCTACAGGCTCCTGGTTTGGTTTAGGTCAAAGTCATGTACCTCGATTGTAGGCTTGATCTCTGGCTGTGGTCGGGGGCACCTGCGGAAGGCAACCAATCGATGCATCTCTCTCACATCAATGTTTCTCTCTACCTATCTCTCCACCCCCCCTTCCGCTCTTCTCTAAAAATCAGTGGGAAAATATCCTCAAGTGAGGACTTGAAAAAAGTAGTACATAAAAGCTGGAAAAGTAACTCAATCCATAAAGGGTTTCTTATGTATTGAATTTGACAGGTAACTAAGTCTTCCCCTCCTTCCTAAATTGGTTCCTTAATCCAGGAGACTGCGTTTTACCCCTTCTTCAGTCCTCTGGTGGTTGTGGGAGAGGAGCTGAAAGTGCTGTTGACACATACATTGGACGATAGCACAGTGTGCAGACACTGTGGCTCCTCGACTTCCATGCAGTCTTTGCTCACCATGGATGAAAGGACTCTGATTCATCTAAGAGCCTGAGGCTGGAATTAATTATTTCTTGAATCTCTCTAAGGCCAAACTTTTATATATTCATAAATGACATCCCATTTCCCCAAGAGTTTCTGTAACTGTCATCTAAGGTTTTTTTTTTATTGTAGGGAATTGTGCCCACAGATGGGATTAGTCACCCACATGCCATTCACACCCAGAAAATATACTTCAAGATTATTTCCCACTAGTCCCGTGGTTGGCAAACTGCGGCTCGCGAGCCACATTTGGCTCTTTGGCCCCTTGAGTGTGGCTCTTCCTAAGCCTTAGGAGTGCCCTAATTAAGTTAATAACAATGTACCTCACTATATAGTTTAAGTTTAAAAAATTTGGCTCTCAAAAGAAATTTCAATCGTACTGTTGATATTTGGCTCTGTTGACTAATGAGTTTGCCAACCACTGCACTAGCCCCCTTCCTGAGTGCTTTAATTTAATTAGTCCAATATCTTCCAAATGCCATACTTGGTCTTGCCTTTTGCCTTTGCTTGAGCTCCATTTTACTTGGATACCTCATCGCCTCTCTCCACCAATGCAAGCACAGCTGTTTCTTCAAGATCTGTCTCCTCCATGAAACCTCTCCTATCTTCCTCAATTTAATATGTTTCCTTTGTCTTAATTCCGATAGGACTAAGATTTTGTATTGGAATATGCAATCTAGCACACCAGTCAAAATTCAGTGCATAATTTTCAAGTCCCTACCATCTTCAGGCACTGCTGAGAGATGAGGACTCAGCAGTGAACCAGACGGGCACGCCTCCATACTCACAAGGCTTAGGGTCTAATGGGAAGACAGACCATACCAAGGTAACTTACATGTAACAGAACTTAAAGACCAGAAATAGACTCATACACTCCATGACGGTCCTTGGAATAGGTCAGTTTTTAGAGAGAGAGAAAAAAAAACTTATCAAAGATGAAAGATCTGGGATAAAAATGACTTTGGACTTATCAACAACATCAAAAGCAAAAAGACAATGGAGTAATACCTATCGAATTTTGTAGGTGCCTTATTTTCAACCTGGAATTTATACTCAGCTCAACCATCAGCATGAGGGTAAGCTAAACACTTTGCAATATCAGATGAAAAATTCCCATAACCATCTCTCAAGAAACTGTTGGAGGATATGCCCCACTGAATAAGAGAGAGAGACCAAGAAAAAGGAATAAAGGAACACAGAGAACAGGATACCCCAAATAGAGCTTAATCGAAAAACTATCACCAGGAGAATGAAGAGACACTTAGGATTCCAGGGGTGCACCAGATATGGAAGGCCAGGCAGGGTGCTGAGAGCAGGACAAGCATGGCCATCACAAAGTTCTTTCTTCTTAACATGAGGACGCAGTGCCTGGTGAGACTGGCCAAGATCCCTGTTTATACCAGGCTCCCTTGGACCATGTATTTATGAAATTTCTCATCTTCTCTACTTGCCTTTCTTCCCTACATGTGGACACTCACATTACTGAAAAAATTGTGCTTTAAACTTCTCCTGGTCTCTGGTGAGCTTAGAAATATAAAATACAGAGAAGCTTGTTCTCCATGACCAGAGTCCCATCGGATATTTTAAATCTGGTTTATACTTAAGCCCTGCCACGTATCCCCACTGGGGTGAGCCCTGTGTTTCCTGGGACTCACTTGTGACCATGCCCGCTGACTTCCTTAGAAGAGGTTCTTGTAAATTGTCAGAAGCTGAAATCAGACTCACTGGCTGTTTCTGGACACTTCTTTCTGATTGTGGCAGTCTTTCCTTTCCTTACACAGCTGGATTTGAGCTTACTACTCACCTTTTCAAAACTAAACATTTTACTGCTTAGGGATACATGTACACGTGCTAGAACTCTTAGGAATTGCAGAGCCGAAACCGGTTTGGCTCAGAGGATAGAGCGTCGGCTTGCAGACTGAAAGGTCCCCGGTTCTATTCCGGTCGAGGGCATGTACCTGGGTTGCGGGCACATCCCCAGTAGATGTGCAGGAGGCAGCTGATCGATGTTTCTCTCTCATCGATGTTTCTGACTCTCTGTCTCTCTCCCTTCCTCTCTGTAAAAAATCAATAAAATATATTAAAAAAAAAAAGAATTGCAGAGACACGAAGAACATAAAAGTCAGGATCATGGCTACCTTTGAGGGGAGGGAAGGGATGGGTCTCAAGGAGGAATATGCAGAAGGCTTCTAAGGTAGGCTGATGTTCCATTACTTAATCTGGATAGAAAATACAAAGCAGCTTATTGTATATATTATTTAAATTGTACATGTACACTCCTTTCTGTACATGATACATTTCACAATTAACACCATATCCCGTGGCAAATGTATTAGGCTTTGAGAACTGACATAAAAACATTCGATTCTGTTTATCTTTCCATATACTCTGTGTACTTCTATAGATGTTGAAGCCTTGCCCAGCAGGATCTCTACAAATCAGGTTTCAGACATTTTACCTTCAAATATATTGACTTTTGAGGTTCAACATTTCAAAATTGCTAAAGACTGATAACTCAATTTCAAATGATAAATAATATTCAAGAATACCTTTACTACGTTTTAGAGGCTGTCAGGTATTTTGTGACTATAAACAAACAACATAGTAGTTTAATTTTAATTGATTAAGCTACTTCTTGTTTCAGATTATAAAATATCTATGTATAACTTCCAATGACATTCCCCATCCCCCCCGAAAATTTTTATTGACTGGTCAGACCTAGAAATATATCTAAGTACTCTTCCCTAGGCAGTGGGAACTGAAAGGGAAGAGACTGCAGAGGCTACGGGAGAACCTTGATGAAATGGATGACATGTGAAATCGGAGAGGCACATGAGGCATTATTAAATGATTAGGCTGAATATTGAAGGGCTAATGTAGCCTGGAGAATTGTGAGAAAATGGAGTTCCACATCTCTATTGAGAAAATCAGGATTTATTAAGCTGGTTGCTGGACTCATTCAAGCCCCATACTTGTTAAATTTAGAAATTATTTCTCATAGGATTTCAAGAATATTCCAAGGCTAGGGACTATAAATATTTCAGAAATTTCTATTGTGTTTAAAATGCTTTCCCACACTACCAAAAGAATAACCCCTTGATGACAGAAGTGTGTAATAGCATGCTATCTTTATTTCCTAACATGGGGATGGAAAGTCAAGGACAATGTAGCATGGGAACAATCTACACTAACGTAGGCGTTCATTGTGGACTTCTTGCTTAAAAAGACATTGTTAAGAAGAGATTAAGAAATAAAAATTATTTGACAGCTCATCTTAATTTCTTCATAGAGTTTCTATAATTACAATGCATCAGGAATATGAAAAATGTTTAAGTAAATGCTAAAATCTAACATGCCTTAGATTTTTAGAAGAGTGTAAGCTGTTACTCAACACTGGCTTGTATTTAGGAGGACCAAGAATCTAAGCATTCTCCTTGCACCCAAATAAGAAAAAAGAATAATTCTCAAGTTAGCATAGGACCAAAAACTTTATTTGAAAAGGAAATCAAAACAAAACAAAACATAAAACTATGAGGTAATTTTCTTGCCACAATACTTATTGGCATTGAACAGACTAAAATTAGCTACAGTGAATATTCAGGAGAGGGAGGATTGCCTTTATGCTTCTCAGACGGTTTGGTTTAATGATTCTTTTTGTGAGCACCTCCCAAATTTTAAGTTGCCATCGTGTCAGAACATCAAATGGCTATCTCAACAGTTGCATGAATGTGGCCTACAATCTCCTCACAATAGTGTTAAGGGCAATTTCTGGCTCCAAATATAAAATTCAGCTTCTGATGGAATATAATGCTTGTTGCAATATTTATTCCATAGTCCTTTATTGAGGGCTCTTCCCCTCTCTGATATACTATGCCCATGTATTCATTTAAAAAACGGAGATAGTATCTTTGGTTGCTATTCTTACTGTTAAAATCTCTACTGGTAATAGTTCCTTATACCTTTGAAAATGTTTCTTTAAGGTATCCCAAATGGCCGAAACCGGTTTGGCTCAGTGGATAGAGCGTCGGCTTGCGGACTCAAAGGTCCTAGGTTCGATTCCGGTCAAGGGCATGTACCTGGGTTGCGGGCACATCCCCAGTGGGAGATGTGCAGGAGGCGGCTGATCGATGTTTCTCTCTCATCGATGTTTCTAACTATCTCTCTCCCTTCCTCTCTGTAAAAAATCAATAAAATATATTTTAAAAAAAAAGGTATCTCAAATGACACAAAAAGTTAATACAGTGAACACAAGTGTACCTGCTACGTGGCTTAGATAAAAAACAAAGTCAATAGAATGTGTTTATGCCTTTTCTGGATTACGTCGCCTTTTCTTCCCTAGCCAAAGGCTATTGTTCTCTGGAATTGTTTTCTGCCATTTCTTTGCATTTGTTTACACTTTTACTATATATAAATCCATTTGTAAATAATATAATATGGCTTCACAGGTTTTTCACATTCATATAAATACTGTATATACTCTTCTGAAATTTGCTTTTCACACAATACTAGCTTTTTGAGATTCATGGGTGTTAATATGTGCAGCTACAGTTGATTTTTAGTATTTTATGAACATCTCACAATTTACTTATCCATGCTTTTGTTAATAAACGTTCAGGCAATTTCCTAACTTTTTTTTTCTACCATAAACAGTGCCCAAGAGCATTCTTGTACTAGTTTCCTCATGCACATGTAAGAGAATAGAATAGGCACTTGCTTAAAACCGGTGTGTGCATCAGAAGTATGTGCATCTTTACTATTATTAGAAATTGACTTAGTGTCCTCTGCACTGGTGGTAGCAATTTATATTCCCTAGATTGTAGATTAACAGCTCTCCCTTTTTTCAATATCCTTGACAACATTTTTAAAAATTATTATTTTTTATTGATTAAGTTATTACATATCTGTCCTTATCCCCACATTAGTTCTTACCATTTGCAACAGCCTTGGATGGAACTGGAGAGCATTATGTTAAGTGAAATAAGCCAGTCAGAGAAAGATAAATATCACATGATCTCACTCATTTGTGGAATATAATGAACAACACAAACTGATGAACAAAAACAGATCCAGAGACAGAGAAGCATCAATCAGACCGTCAAACCTCAGAGGGGACGTAGGGGAGGGTGGGGGTAAAGGGGAGAAATCAACCAAAGGACTTATATGTATGCATATAAGCATAACCAATGGACACAGACACCAGGGGGGTGAGAGCTTGACAACATTTTTATGGTAAGACTATAAATTTCACCAATCTGATGGGTTATCTAAATGTGCAATAAGATTTTAAAGTGTTCTGTGAGGGTCTCCAGGTGATGGTAATTTTGGCATACTTGTAATTCACCACACATTTTTCTCTAACCGTGAATTATCAATATTTCTTTGACACAGAAGATTGATCCTAAATGCATGAGAGAACATTTCTATCAACTTCACAATTCTGTCTCCATCCTCAAGTTCTGATCTTCAGGCCTTGGAAGTGATGGGAGGGAGTGGGTTGTTTGGCCACCTAGAGCACTCTAGACAATGTAGTGCATGCCAGGTATATTTGGGATGCTCTCCTTGTTTTTCTCTCTACCTACTCTGGGAAAATAATCTATCCATTCTTAGAAAGGGGGAGAAGAATGTAGACATGCTAGCACATTAAATCAGATCTTGTCTTTGAGAGACTGACAGACGAGATATAAATGGAATTTTTGCTAATTACTGCAACTATGGCAACTTCAAATATGAGTGTAGCTTTTATTTTAAATGAAATTAGACATGGAGAAATATCAGTTAGTCTGATCATACATCCATTCAATAAGTATTTTACCATAGAACCAAATACATATAAGCTACTGGTGTGTTCCCAACCAGTGGGAGAGAGAGATATACACAAACAAATAATCACGATGCCACAAATCTTTACAAAGGAGATAATGTGTAAAAATATAGATAGAAAAGAAAATGGAGAAGCAAAACACTGATTCAAAAAATTATTTCAGGCTATGTTCAACTGAAAGATGGAAAAAAGTAAAAAATAAAATAAAAGCCAAGGTTGTCCATCAAGTCTAATATGTTATAACTAACTAGATGCCTGAGTTTAAATCTCAGCCTCACCATTTACTAGATGTGTGACCTTGGAGAAGTTAAATATAATCTTTAAGCCACAGTTTTCTGATTAATAAAATCAAAAAATAACTGTATATATCTCTTAGAATTATTACCATTAATGAATAATTTATATATGTAAAGTACTTTAAAATTTACTGACATTGAGTTAACACTCAGTAAATGCTAGTGACTGTACGATCACGCAGTAATACTTTGTGAAGCAGAATAAAGTTTCCCTTCATCCCAATGTGAGGATTTACCTCTATATTTTCTAAATTCATCAGTAATCTGTAAACAAATATCACCCACAAAATCATGGTTTCAGTCACTTTCACACTCCATGGTTTTCTCTATCTATTTAAAGACTTTGACTTCAGCTGCATATTTGAATCATGTCTCAAGCCACATTAAACTTCTAATTTTGTTCCTTTTATAGGCTGTCAGGACATTTGTCCACTGTGCATCAGAGATGCTTTAATCTCTGCTCTACTTTCCGAGTCTTTTAAATCTCGTTCTGCCTCTGGGAACAGCATTTTCTCTTTCCCTTTCGGGAGCATTGTGGAAGCTTTGTGTCTAACTGTTCTGAAAACTTACCTTCACACTGGCTTCTTTGATTTTGAATGCCATTATGGGGGGGGGGGGGGGCGTGAAGAAGATAAATATAGAATCTCTGTTTCTGTTTCATGTGCAAGTCTGGAGAGCCTCCACCTTGTGGCAGTGGCCAGCAGTGGGCTTTTTGTAAAGCCTTCTCGGTGCTTTTATCAAACCCAGGCTAGGCTGTCATGCAGAGAAATGGCCACGGGCAGAGCCCCTATGCAGTCTTTTGATGATTCTCCCCACTCCGCCCCTTTCTGATGGCACACCATCACCCTATCTGAGTGAGATACTGGGGAAAGGGAGAGAGCAGGAAAAGAATCTAAACTGTGAAATAAGAAGGGAAAGGCTAAGAAAGGAGTGTGAGAGTAAAAAAAAAAAAAGACAGAGCGAGTGGAGCAAGAAACCAACATTTATTTAGGATTCATTATATGCCTAACACATAGAAGCTTTACACATGTGATCTCATTTCCTTCTCTGTGGGCGTGTATGTGTGTGATGTGGAGGGGCTGACTCATAGTGTGAGGGCTCCTTTAGCAAGTACTTAGTGATCTTTATTTGGAAAGTAAATAAATATTTTGGATGTGGCAGAAGGCACACCCACATATCGGTATTTTGGAATGTTGTTTCCCAGTTGTTGGCAGGAACATTCAATAAAACTCTTGAATCTAAAAGTATTTGTTTTAAATAATAATAATAATAATAATAATAATAATAATAATAATAACTTGTTCTCACTTCAGATTTAACCACAAGCAATTATCCACACCCACTAATTCATTGTCAGTTTTGAAAGAATTCAGCGAGTTCCTACAACGTGCAAAGGAGTGTGTTAGGCACTGCTGCGGGTATATACAATTACGATATGTCGAAGAGCCAGAGTCCACTTTGCAAGTCTTGTATCCTGTGGCTCTGAAAATAAAGTTAACTGTATAATCTGGGAAGAGCGGCATTGAAGAAATGAAACTTGATCAGGGTATTATTGATGAAAGAATGTAGATAGGCAGAGAGGAGGGAAGGAAAGCTTTCCACGTAGATCAAGTAAAAACCCGATACCGAAGTCAGTGGGGGCATGCTTTGAAAAGGCTAGTTAGGAATCACCTGGGAAGCATGCTTCTGTGTTACAATTTATGTCTGAAAAAGTCCCGAGTACCAGATACGGCAATGCCCATTGTTATTCTCTAAATGTGACTTTCTGATAGTGGGCCCAGTATATGAAATTTTTATTTGCTGTGTATAGAAAATGTGCCACTCTGAAGCAAAGGCTAGTGAGTCATGGGTCAAGCTGTGAGCGCTCTGTGAGGGAGACTGAGTGCTACACTATTCATGATAAACTAGAGAATACGAAGATTGAAAGACAGTGGTTGAGGTGTTTATTTTTCTCCTGTCTGATGGCTCCACCATGAAATTAAATAAAGAGTCCAATTGCTTACTCCCTAAATGTTTCTGACTCTCTTTTGCTTCATCTCAATTCCCTGTAACCCAACAATAATCTTTAAAAAAGAAAAGAAAACAAACAAAAAACCACACCCTGTGCCTGCAGCTGAAAGGCATTCTTATGCTACTCATTAATATTCCTTTGGGAGAAATATTCAGAGGAGTGTGTAGAATATAACTGTGCTCCAAGGAAACTCAATTAGAGTTTTGAAAAGTTCTTATGGAGATCGCTTTCCACGTCAAACTGAGGATTCGGCACTTGATCAGAACTAAGGGCGGTCGCTTACCTCACAGACACAAGAGCCAAGACACAAGGGCAAGCATGAATGAATAAGCTTCTTGGTGTCCCTTGGCCAGGAGAGGTCCCTGTGCAGCCTGGACACAAGCCAGTGAGCTACTTGGGGTTGGCACAGTTCAGGGACAGGAAATAGCAGCGGGTTTTGCATCCGAAGACGTGAGCTTCAGTTCCAACTCTGCCCCTGTCCTGTCCTACGTTTTTTACCACTTCTCTGAGCCACCATGTCTTGCTTTGTACAGTGGGAGAAGGTTGCTTTCTCCACAGCACGGCGAAAATGCTGTGGAAACTATTAAGCGCGAGGCAATGGGAGTTTAATGTTATTGTGATTAAAAGGGACTCACGTGAACTGTACTGAAATTAGCGCTTACAGCAGCCCTGGCCGCTATAGAATTTCTAGCATCTCTATCCTCAGCCTGATGGACACACTGCTGAGGGCTGAGTATCCGGAACAGCAGGGTTAAAAACTGTTAATGGATTTCACTACTTTGTAGAATTTTAAAAACTGTACTTGTTAGAGAACACAGTAACTACATTATACCGTTAGTAATTGATTTGTGAAACATATAGTGGTTAATTAGCATGAATTATTTTCAGTCTGAGAGATACTATGCTCATACCCACATTGGCTAGACCATGGGACTACTCCAAGAGAAAGGGTCATATACACACATGTGAGTTGTGACCAGCCCTTCATGCTTTTGAGCAGCATGAAAAACTGATGATTCCAACAGGCAGGAACATGTAAGAATATGCATTCACCAGTCACTTGGAAGCTGGTTTCCTAGTTATTGGCTTAATTCTCATGTATCATTGAGTTAAAGATGCTAATGGGTTTAGGTCACATCCTTCTTCAGTTTCCCATATCTTACTGAAAATTGGATAATGAATATCAGAAAAATTATTATTTTTTTATATATATATTTTATTGATTTTTTACAGAGAGGAAGGGAGAGAGACAGAGAGTCAGAAACATCGATGAGAGAGAAACATCGATCAGCCGCCTCCTGCACATCCCCCACCGGGGATGTGCCCGCAACCCAGGTACATGCCCTTGACCGGAATCAAACCTGGGACCCTTCAGTCCACAGGCCGACACTCCATCCACTGAGCCAAACCGGTTTCGGCAGAAAAATTATTTTAAAAAAAAACAATAAAAAATTATTTGGGTTTTAGGTGCTGTGCCTGTCAAGTGTGAGAGTAGAAGGACAAACTTACATACAATAGACCTTGAATAGCCTTTTGAAGAATCCACAGCTTTTTGGGGTCCAGATACTCCACATTATGTTAATTAACTCAGAGCAGTTGGTACAAATTTTAGCTATAAAAATTTAATATACAGCCTCTTCTATAAGAAATCATAGTGTACTAGCCTCTTATAACAAAGGGTAGCAGAACCTCCTGAAGATAAATGCATACTGTGAAAGTCTGTTCTATGTAGGTATATTATTATGCATTGAATTGCATAGCATTTAGACCATGCTTTATAATTAAGTGTAAATCCAGTGGTAAAGAAGGATACACACCCATCCAACAAGATCCAATAAATCTTAAATCTGCCGATTATAGTCTCATTTATAGTCTCATTTATCAGGAAGGTATTCCCACTGCATTACATAAATGCAGTGTTAAAGAATGTCTCCCCAGATAGATAAAAAAATCATTAAGTTTCATGCACATTTACCTAAGTGGGAGCTAATGTACTTGATGTCAGTGTCGGATTTCCTACCCTTTCTCAGGCTTCTGTGCCTGACCTGTTGCTTTGTGTGCCATCTTAATGTGCTTCAGTGTTTCTTCTTCCTCAGTGTAGCCTGGTTACGCTCATGTAGCCCAGATCATCTCTCCTGAAGTTGGCACAGCAGCAGCCTCTAACCAGTTCATGTCGCGGGGTGATTGGTTAGAGAAGACAGGGGAAAAGAAGGCCCCTGCTTGCCCAGGAAGCACATCTAGGCTGTACTTGAGCACTGTTGTTTATTTCTCTATATACTAACCTGGGGTTTAGAGGTATCTATGCATCTAAGGAGGTGTTTTATTCTTTTTATCGCTGATGCACGTCATCAGTTATCAAATTAACACATGGAAAGTGCAGAATTGCATTACAGAATTGCAGGAATCTGGATGTAGGAACCTGGATGCCTTTCAGCGCCACCCCCTTTTTTTCTGCTCTTTTACACCACAGCCAGAGAGATGGAAAAATGGGTCCCAGCTTTGGAGTTTCTCAGAGTCCTTATTTGGAGGCTCCCTGCCTGTATGAGAATCCCTACACTCTCATGAAAGTAGCGTTTTGCCTCACCCATGCGCTCTCTCTCTCTCTCTCTCTCTCTCTCTCTCTCTATATATATATATATATATATATATATATATATATATATATATATATATATATACACACATACACACACACACACACACATACACACATACACATACCTGGAGAAGGCCCAGAGAGTCCCATGAAGAGTCCTTTCTAACGTTTGAGACATAGAAACGGACTCAACGGTGAAGCTATACACTGGATAAGGGTTGGCTGCATGAGCACTTACATCCCTTGCCATCTTCGATCCTGTGTATGCTCTTATCTGGCTGAGATTACACTGCTGCCTGAGTATGGGCTCCCCTCCGGGAGTGCTGACGACGGCAACGGCATTTGTAGGCTGATAATTTATTTTGAGAGTAAAGCCATGGGATGGAGTTGGGGTAGGGGCGGTAAAGGGGACACAAACAGAAGGAAGAAGAAAGCTCACTTAAGAGCGTGTTTGTGAGTTGCTCATGTTGTGGGCTTGATCCTGCCACAGCCCTCTGAGGAGCTGTGCAGAATGCTTCTCGGTATCACCCATTCAAAGGATGAGGTTGCCCATTTCCCTGGGCATCCTGGAAGCCCTTTATTCTGAAAATACTCATGAATACATGCAGAGAAACGTATGACCCTTAATATCCAGTCTTAGAGCAATTCTGATTTCCTCCATGTACAAGGAGAATGAAGAGCTTTCCTGCACAGATTATATCATGTTTCTACTGCTTTTAATGTTGCTGTTATTAGCAGTATTATCTTAATTCGGGAATATATCTTAGGCATCTGATTCTATCCTTTCGTTTTTCAAATGAGAAAGCCAGGGCCCAGAAAGGCAAGTTAAATTTCTAAAATTGCACCGCAGTCCAGAAAAAGAGCCTATTTTATAGTACAACATTACTTGGCTCCCTGTTTAAGCCCTATCCACCACACACCCCAGTGCCTTGAAAAAATGCAAAAAACATCTGAAGAGTGGTTCTGTTTAGATTCCTGAGTTCCAGGACCCTGAGAGATGAGGTAGCCAGCCACTGTATACAAGTAATAGTGATTGCAAGAACTCTTATTTGGATAAGCATTACTATTCACCAGTATCTCTTATCTTTAATTTCAGATACATGGATGATTCTAATTCTCTGCATGGCCATGTGAGCAATTCTAGCCAACAAAATGTGAATGGAAGCAATATTTATAACTTCTGGGTCAAAACATTTGCGTGTACTTGAATCTCAAGCCTTCTCTTTCCCCAAAATATTGCTTCAGACAGGTCATGTTCATGTGTTTAAAAGGATGGCATCTTCAGATAGTGAAGCCTCCACCAGCTGCATTTCTTGAGACACCACTATGAACAGTCTCCCTTACAACCTATGCATGTTACATGCCATTGAGTTGGCTCTGACCCCTGATGGCTCTATGAGTGAGCGATGTCCGCAATGTCCCGTCTTCAACAGCCCTGCTATACCTGGGCAAGTAGTGTGAGTAAGATACCAACCTTCATGAGTTTGGGAGTTGTTGTTATCATAGTTTAACCTAGCCCATCCTAATTAATACATTTTGGGAGCAAGGTAATTATTCTCTACTTTTTGAATCATCTTCATCTTTTATTGATTTTAGATCATGTTCATATCAAATAAGGTTTTTCTTTAGTATGATAATGGACAAATCTGTTACATTTCCTAGCAACGCACCCTTCTATTAGCAATGATTTGGCTCTCTGTGGCATCCATGAGAATACACCTCACACACCTCCAACTACAGGGAATGTCGTTAACCAAGGACCCCAGAGCTTGTGCTCTAAAATCCATCAGTGTGTTTGTTCAGAGACCATGTTTCCCATGGACTGCCCCAACTTCTAACTATGATAAGCAACCGTGTTCTTGGGTGAACTTCGACTTCTCTGACAGCCAACTTTGAGTCAAGGACTTCTTGATGACCTTGCCAAACCTTTCTACCTTCCCTGCCTCTCTCTTTCATTGAATATCAGATCTGCTCACCTAGCTTAGCCACTCCCCTACTATTTTCTCTCACACAGGTATTTTTCCTCAGTAAGACATTGCACATTTAATTCCATTTTGGCATTTATTTCTTAAAGAACCCTGACTTACACACTGTCTATATCATAACCAAGATTTTCCCCAAATACAGAGAATTTCTGGGCCTGCTTTAATCAGTGATCACCTTCGTTATCTTAGAATTATTAAATTTTCTTTCATTCATAGCCAGAAATTTTAAAGCAAGAAAAATGCTTAAGAGAACTGATCCAGGGTTTCTAAAAATGTAGAACAGTTGTACCAGAACCAGCTGTGGTGCTTGTTTAGTTCATCTCAGACCTCTGGGTATCTCTGAGGATGGGACCTAAAAGACGTACATTTCTGAACTAGCTCCCCAATTACCGCTTACTGTTTATTATAGAGAATCACTGATCAAGTTCACATAAAGCTGAAATCCAGTGAAAGAAATAAAGAAATCCCAATTACTTAACCAATTCAAGTCAGAGTTCAGTCTAAAACATAGGTCTTCAGATTCCATTGTCAGCACATTAACTATGTACATGACATACCATATATATATATATATATATATATATATATATATATATATATATATATATATATATATATATATATTGCATCACAGCTAAAAAATTCCTACTCTCAGATCATTTGATAAGTTCAATAATCAAGACTTACAGGAAAAAAATCTTTACCTCTTTGGTACACACAATACCTGTCATTGTCTTGAAAAAAATCTGACACACATCTGACCATTTTCAAAGACTTGGTCAAGGTGCTAGCCAATAGCTGTGAGCAATAGACTGCAGAGGTAATCATGACCACTTTTCCTGAGCCATAAACTAAAAAAATTCACAGCTAATGATAGGAATTAAAGAATAGCTGGAAAATTACATATGTGCTAATATTTTGGAATAGACTTTGGAGTGATTAGTTGATTTGGTGTTGATTTTAAATGTTTGAAATAATGAGGTCATAAAGAAGTGGGTCTCATTATTATGACCAGTTTAATAACTAAATTAGTTATTAACTGTTAATCAAGCTAATGAAACCAAATGATGTTTTCTTTTTTATCTAAGTAAGTCACATTTACAAGCCCTGTAAAAAAAAAAATAGCATATAAATGGAAAAGAATCTTGATAATTGAAGAAATAGCTCATTAAAATAAAAGAAAAAAATGAATAGGAACAAAGCTACAGTTTATCAGAAACATGCATAAATAAAAGATAAGGACCAAGTCACAGAGTTTAGATGTATATATATGTGGTGAAAAGTTGATGGGAAGTCAATATCTGTGTCAAACTTGAAATAAATATAGTAACAATCCTATATAATAAAAGCCTAATATGCTAAGTGTCTGGTCATCTGGTCGGCCGTTCAACCAAAGCGTAATATGCTCAATGATATGCTAAGGCTGCTCAACTGCTCGTTATGACGTGCACTGACCACCAGGGGGCAGACAGTTGACCAGTCTACCAGTTGCTGTGACGTGCACTGACCACCAGGGGACAGATGCTCGGACCAGTAGGTTAGCTTGCAGCTGGGGTCCGCAGATCAGGACTGAGCGAGATGGGCCGGACACACCCTGGAGCCCTCCTGCAGTCCCTCCCCGGATGGCCAACCTCCCATGTCCTTCCCCAGCCCCAGTCGTGTACCGGTGGGGTCCCTCGGCCTGGTCTGCACCCTCTCACAATCCGGGACACCACGGGGGATATCAGAGAGCCAGTTTCAGCCTGATCCCGTAGGCCAGGCCGAGGGACCCCACTGGTGCACGAGGCCTCTAGTAATATATAACAATGTAAACAACCACTCAAATATGATAGGGGATAGTAAAAGCATTCATTATTATCAATGGGGGAAGAAAGTGGAATCTGCAAGGGAAATGTAAGTGTATTTTCTCGTTTATCCTAGAAAAGTAAAACACAAATCTGCTTTTTAGAAAAAAATTTCAGTGGTTGGAATAGAACCACTTAAAGATAAAAGGACTTAAATAATAATAAGTTAGTTTACGGGAGTAGAAAATTTGACTCTGGGATAAGTTTCTAGATGAACTCCGTAAGGGTAAAAATCATATATATTTCATTCACTATTAAATACTCAACCCATGGAACAGTGCCTGGCACCTAGTTATCATTCAAACAGTGAAGAAATGAATGAATGAACCTGTTTTATAGTTGAAAGTCTAGAAGACTTTAGGTGTTTACTAAAGAAGGAAAGCTTAAAATAAATTCAAGTTTTTTAATATTTATGATTCTGTGGTGTAAGTTTGAATCTTATATCTAATGACTGGTGGGTGTGTTCAATGTTATGTCTAAAAACTCACTTTACTGGGTTCCATTATTCAATTCATCTAGGAGGAAGAAGAGAAAAAGTAGTGGAGAGATGATGTAGAATTTTTTGTAATTGAAAGGACATTAATGGATTTAGAAAATGTTAATTATTGCAGAAAATTATTGCAATAACAACAGCAGGAGGATGGAGTCTGAAAGAGCCAGTCAATTTTTAAATGTTTCTTTATTAATAATTCTCTTGTACCAGGGGGTTGTACCATGTTGATTAGCTGATTGTCTGCAGATAACTGCAGGGGAGACGGATGCAGGTCACAGCTAAAGTTGATTTTATTTTTCCCAGAACCATGTTTTAAATGTCAACCGTAAACATTCTTTATTACTAGCTTTCCTCCTGCATTATGTATGTACATACACACTCACCACAACCTTCTCATATCCAACTAACACAACTGCCTGATGCTTTCTGGGCACTTAGAAATATTTGTAGTTTGAGTTGAAAAATTAAGTAAAAACAACCATTTCACAGAATCAGAATCCAGGTTGTGAAAACCACTTATTGATGAATGTATACATGGGGTGCTTTTGGCCCGTCTCACTTGATTATCTGATATTGTCAGGACAATTCAAACATACAACTACTGTAGCCTTATCCTGGGAATTCGGAGTAAAGTCAGGTGAAGACATTCCGAGAAGGGTAAAGTTCCTCTGATATGGAAAACTGATACTATGCAGCTCCGGGTGAGAGAATGGCTTTCTCCACTTAATGTTTTCATAGCAACCCAGGTTTCATTACCTTTGAATTGATCTTGGCCAAAGTTCTTAATATTTAGCATGTCAGCCTGGAACTCACGAGCCTTGCTATTGGGAACTCCTATGAAACATGGTGGCTGGGTTCCCACTAAGTATCTGTCTGCCTAAATACACTGTGACTATTACGTATAAAACACTTTATAGTTAATAGTCACAGTATACTAAAATAAGCAAGGAGCGATTTGCAAAACCAAGTTGCTTTTCCACATATTATTGTTTTGTATTTAAACAAATTAACAGGAAGAGGAGATTTTGCCCAACATATGCTATGTTATAATAGTTCTATTATTTTTTAAAATATATTTTATTGATTTTTTACAGAGAGGAAAGGAGAGAGAAAGAGAGTTAGAAACATCGATGAGAGAGAAACATCGATCAGCTGCCTCCTGCACATCTCCCACTGGGGATGTGCCCGCAACCCAGGTACACGCCCTTGACCAGAATCGAACCCGGGACCCCTCAGTCCGCAGGCCGACGCTCTATCCACTGAGCCAAACCGGTTTTGGCAATAGTTCTATTATTTTTACCATGTATACTATTACATTCAAATTAGTGCCTTCTTTATAATTAAAACATTTGACCAACAACTAGGGAAGAAAAAACAATTCTGCCTTTCAATCTATAGGATAAGAGTTGAAAATAAAGTAATATTTTGCTAATTTAATTTTCTATTTTTTTGTCTTTAACATAACAAAATCAAGATTACAATGCATTCCAATAAAGAAACACTCTTTAGATAATATTTATTAATTACTTAAGAATTTGCTACATAAATATTTTTTATCAAAATATTAAAAACAAAATTTAAGTCAAATATCTTCTTGGTTCTTTCTACTGTAGCTCGCAGACAGAATTGGTCCCATTTCACCCTCTTCTGCTGTGGTAGTACCTTCTGCTTCTAATACTAAGCTTTTTTACTTTCCTGGTTCTTCAATGGAAATATTTTCCCTACATTTTGCAGCTATTGATCTTCTAAAAAATATTCAATTCCAATTTCTTGACATTTCAATTTTATTGTATCTTAAGAGCATGATATTTTCAATTCCTACTCAGCCATATTTCTATATTGTACTAAGTAGCAGCTGATGGAAATTGCAGTGACAGCTGAGTCTGCATACAGGATTAAAAAAATACTGAATTTGTTAAAACCTCGTCAGTCTAAAGAGCTTTAATTTTTGTGGTCTGCAAGTATTAAATTCTATATTAATTTTATCTAAGAGCCAGCATAAACGAGGACACAATAATTGTGTGGTTAATTCTTAAAAGAAGTGTCAGTAATTAGTTGCTTTTATTGTATTACTAGAGGCCCGATGCACGAAAATTTGTGCAAGAGTAGGCCTTCCTTCCCCTGGCTGTCTGCATCAGCTTCCCTCCAGCACCCGGGACCCAGGCTTCCCTCCTCCAGCCACCTGCAGGCACCTGGGATCCGGCTGGCTTCCTTCGGGCCCCAGCTTTGTCAGGAAGGACATCTGGAAGATGTCCGGTCTAATTAGCATATTACCCTTTTATTATTATAGATTGCTTCTCATAAATATATTGTTTATATGTTACTCCCATAGAAGTGACTGTTTCCATGGATTCTCAACAGCCAGAAGAAGTTAGGAGTGTTTCAGTTATAATATGTCACCCCTTGTACAAGGATAAAAAGAGAGGTTAAAAACCCTCCCATGCAAATTCAAAAGCAAATACTGGTGCATGCTTTTCACCCTGGGCAGCATCTCTCGGGTATCTGAGAAGCTCTTTTAGTCAGTTCTCCTTAGTTTTTTTTTTTTTTAATTGAACAAATGGTTTTTTAAATAGAAAAACATGTTTCAGTACATATTTTGCATCTTATTTACTTAGAAATTGGTTTTAAACTTATTATAATAACTATTAGGAATATGGTAAAATCTGTCACTGTGTTCATTCTCTCCTGGGTAAAATATGAATTTATTTAGGAAATTGAAATTAAGCAAAAAGAAAATATTTTAACTTTTTAAAGGAATGCTTAGAATGAAAATACAAATGTTCTAACAATTTTTTAAAATTTCATTTAAGCCATAAATCCACAAGTGCATTCTTTGGAGAAGTAGTTTTCAGAAGATAAATATACCTACATTTATATGGAATTTTACATATGTAGCTTAATATTTAACTTAGTTTAATATTTAATCAAGACTTTTTTCTATTATAGAAAATCAGATAATTTTTAAATGTTAGTTTAATATTCTCAGCAACCTTACGGCTTACTATTTTTTTTTTCAAAGAGTTTACATTTTAAAACTATGCTTAAAATGAGTGATATTAGATAGCTATTTCATTCTGGCACCATAATATAAATAGAACTTTATTTTTGCAAGATTTATTTAACAACCACATTATTAATAGAAACATTTTATTACATTAGCACTGATATATTCAACAACAGTCTTCATGGCAATGATGTTTGTTTAGAAATAGGCTATAATTTTGAAATTTACAACATTGAATTAATACAACTGTACATGTTTCTATTACTATACACCCTATAATACATAAGAATTAAAAAGGATTTTGAACCTTTTAAAAAATCTCCATTTCATTTGAGAAGAGATTGTTCCATACTGAAAAAAACTCATTTTTAAGCACATAACACTCCTTATGTGTTTGCCTATACTGCGACCATACCTAATCACTTCTACTCAGAGCGGGTTCTTTGCTAAAGAGGTCTTCACAATTTGATATATAACAAAAAAAGTGCAGAAATGTAACTACAGAAATAATTTGACAGATTGAACATTTCAAAACATTGCCGTTTCACTATCCTCCAGAATAGAAGTAAATTATCCAAGGAGTGCTCAAAAATTAAAATCGGGTGGCCCCTTCAAATGTACAATATGATTAGAGCTTTTGAATTTCACAGATTAAATGTTTCTAAGAGCTTAATGTTTTCACCATTTATTGCGACCCAGAGCCATCTGGCTTTTGTAATTCATGTCCTGCCTCTTAGGGGCAGCAGAGGGCGCTCTAGCATTGTTGACTCTAGGTACCTCCTGGTGCATTGCGCTAGCATCTTTTTAAAATTTTTTTTTATCTTTATTGTTGAAAGTATTACAGATGTCCCCCTCTTTCCCACCATTGACCCTTCCATCCCGCTCCCACCCTCTCCCCAGGACGAAAACCTACGATTTCCCTGGAGGGTTGTCCTTGAGCATCTGAAAGGGTCAAGCTGTTCCTATATTATTCTGAGAAGCTTTAATTTCAGACCACTAAATGAAAATTGTGATTGTCAAAGGGCCTCCACGGCACACTGAGCCGAAATTCTCCAATTACGAAGTCTTGATCGATGTATTGGAAAAAATGCTGAGCATAGGATTTCATATCGGGGAAATTGGCAATGGACATTAAAGCAGATGATTATTTTTAAGAGAATCAGGAAATAGTCTTTTTTAAAAAAACTAGAAATATCACAAATCAATAACCACTTCAGACTTAATCGCAGCAAGCAGATTACTAAACTGTGTGTTCCCTTATCTAAGTGGTATTTTACCTTCTCTTTCATAGCATGCATTTTATTTCTACTTAGAAAGTAATTTCTTAAACTGATTAAGCTTTCAGGAGGATGAGTTTAGACTGCCCTGCACAGGAAGGATTGGGGTGAGAGAGATTAGGTGTGTTTCTGTTATGTAATGTGAATTATAGCACTGCGCAGGCAGGAATATTTCGCAACATGGGACCTTGTTCCTGCAGGAACTACCTGGGGGGATGGTAACACAGGCAATCAGTACAGTCGCATAAATACTGGAAGGAAACCCAGGCTTTCATGTTAACATGTAATGTTTTAAACCCATTTCAATATGACTGCTCTTAATGGGCACATGAAGAAGAATATTCCCCCAACCCTTTCCTTTTATTATTCAAGTAGTCCCCCTTTCCCCATATGTTTTACCTACTCCCAAATTGTATAACATAAAATATAAACCTAAGTCATCAATAGCTATGAAAAACCAGACTCGTGGACTTCTAAAATCAGAAGACAAATAAAATCTACCCTGAGTGGGTGGGGCAAGTATATATCTGGCTGGGGATATTGTGCTTGGTCATTTATTTTATGAATCATTTCATGTATCTCAATCATTCAGGTATAAAAGAATGAATCGGATGAAATGTATGACCCATTTATAGCCCATTTCTATGTCTGGATCAAAATCTGTGTCGCTGCCTCTATTGCCTAAATTGTTTTATCTGCTCCTAATTTTAACATCATTTACGTTTTTGAATTTATAAATGAACGTGAGTAAACGCGTAGCAATTTATTTTGAGAGCCCAGGCTGGCTACAAATTGGTCGCTTGGTTCTTGCTCCATCTCTGTCTCCCTCTCCCCTTCGATTCATTATTTAGTGAGAATATTTATTTCTAGAAACGCTATCAATATTTAGGTTAAGACAGTGAAATATGCTGAGACATTTAAATATGTATTGAATACACTGATACTGACCCACACGTCCCTAGACTCCTCAAGCGAATCTTCATTGACTGGGATTTAGAAATCCGCCCTGCCGTATTCCACCTGCCGGAAATATGAGGATGTTGCTGTGGCCGGTTTTTCCGCAGTGCGGGGTTCCGGGCCTCCTGGCCCTGCAGTGCCTCCCGCCAGCCTGGAAGCCTGAAGCAGGCTCTGCGCTTTGGACCTGCCAGGGAAGGCTGCCCTGGGGTGAACTTGGCCCCAGGCTTCAGGCTAGGCGGTGGGCTCCTTTTGGGGGTCACCTAGTCAGTTCCCATCCCATCCCGTCCTGGTACTTCTTAAAGTCCACACTTGAGTCCCTCTGGTGAAAACACCTGCATTTTGCATAGCTGAGGACCGTATGTTTTAAGGTACATGTCTTAAGAGGAAAAATAAAATAAAAAGAGAGACTTAATTCTCCTCATTCTCCTTACAAGTCCAGCTCATTGCTTAGATTCAGGTGTCAGCCTAAATAGATAGAAGTTGTTTCCCAGGGCACATACACGAACTGTATATGCATATGACTACCTGAAGTGTGGCAACAGCTAGAGTGAACTGTTTCGGGAAATAATTAGGTTTTGCTGTGTACGACGCTTCGCTGCTTTTAATGTTTCTTTCGCAAATTGCCTAATGTCCTGTTATATACTTCGGGGCAGGGCAGGAGGGTCCTATTGCATTTGGGTGAAATCGCAGGGAAGAAGGCCCTGGTCAGCACCGCGGACAGCGGCAGGCACGGAGGGCGCGGCCACCTCTTGGATCCTCCTCAGCTCCTCTCCTTTGTTCGCGGCCCCTGCAGGCCAAGGCAGAACAAAGGCAGCTATCTATCAAGGCTGGCTTTCTCAGCCTGGGTTTGTCTCTGGCTCTAAGGCCCTGGTGCAAACCTTAGCAGAGTCCACCTCCTTGACTTTCACATCATTTACAAAGTCCTCCTAAAGTTTCTTGTCCTACTCCTTTGACTGATTTGGCCATTGGGACTACGACGAAACAAGGGAATTATCTGGGCTTGTAAAAGCTAGGCTAGGCCGACTGGAGACTGGGAAGAGAAAGAGAAAGTGCTGGTGGTGGTGGTGGTGGTGGTGGTGGGGTGGGTGGGGGTGGTTCTGAGCATCCCCAAGGAGCTGAGCCGGTTGAGGTTTCTTGCGCAAGGTGGTGAGGACGCCATTTAAGGTTATTTTCCTCTCTCCCGTCGGTTCTGTGACCGCAGCTTGGCCCAGATTGCACACAATCACACTACCACCTCTTGGAAGAATCACTGCTTTCTACACGCTTCCACGCTCTAGAATATTTGCACAAACTGGAACTCCTGCTCTCCTGACAGCTGTCACTGGCGTGCTCCTAACCCCCCTCAGGGATTTGCGTGTTTCCAGCTCTGACTGAGAACTAGGGCCCCTTTGGCTGGCGGAACACTGGGTGGTTCTGAATCAGTTTCAGGGTCTCTATCCTCAAAGGATGGGTTCCTTCTACCACCTTTCAAATCCCACAGCTGTTGCCTTTTCCCCTTTCATATCCAGAGTCGCTTGGGTGTCCTTCAAGTGCAGCCGTAGGCTCCGCTCTTGGCATTCACCGCGTGCCTTAATTGTATGACATTAAATCAAGGTCCGCTGTGAACACGGAGGGCAGAGTCTGGTCTTGATCCGAAAGTGACTGACCCCCTGCGAACTCCACACATCTCCTCCTGCCCTTCCCCCTCCCGGGAGCGCGGAGTCCCCAGGACTCCGCCAGGGTCTGCGCTCAGAAGCCCAGCTCCTGTCTCCGCTCGCTCGCCTCCTGCCACAGCTGCCAGGGCCGCTGCTAATGAGATGCCTGCGCCTGCCTCTGCGTCTATCTACACGCCATTGACCGCGCACCCACAAACCTACATGCGCCCATAAATCCAGTCTCCAGAGAAGGCATGGATCGCAGTTAATTACCCCTTGGGCGGGCACAGATCTAATGTCGCAACCGTGTTATTTCACGGAGAGCAGTTAACGGGGTGGGTGGGTTTGCTCGGCAGCTCTTCTAAGTCACTTGCACATAAGGAATGGCAGGTTCTAAGGACCGGGCCAGGAAAGCCTTGCCAACCCTTTCCTGCTGCGGGGATGAGACCCAGCACCCGCAGGAGAAGAGAATCATACGTGTGCGCATGCAAGGGGGATGCGCAGATACACCTTGGCTCTGTGTCCTCTGAGAATGTCACCGCGGGTTGGGTCGGGAGCTGTGGGGAAGCTAGGAGAGTCCAAGGACAGGCTGGGTCATCTTTCTTTATAATTCGGAAAAATTAACTCAGCCGCACCTGCCTAGTCCCCAGAGAGCTGGGCGGCCCATCTGGTCTGGCTGCGGCTTTGCTGCGGAGAGAAAAGGCCGTTCCTCCTAAGGCTTCCTGCCCCACTGCCCGGGAGCGCGGACGCAAGGCTGGGCCTGGCCCGGGGTCCGAGCAGCGCAGTGGACACGCACCCCTCAGACTGCGGCCGGCCGGAGTCCAGAGGCTGGAGGAACCTGGGCCGGGCGGAGGGCGGAGGGAGGGCGAGCTGGAGAGAGGAAGGGGTGAGGGGGGTTGACCTCTATGGGCGGGCGGAGCCCTCGGCGCAGCGGGCAGGCAGTGGCGGCTTCTGCGGCTCTTTTTGTGGCATCGGCTCCAGCGCGGTCAGCCCTGGAGGGAAAGGCCCGCTGCGGGTCCAGGGTCGGAGGAGAGGCGATCCGAGGCCACTGGCGGCGTCGAGCTCGGCTGCGGCAAGAGAGAGCGCCCAGAGCCGGTCCCGCTCGGAGAGCCCAGAACACGCCCCTGAAAAACAGAATCACAGGGAAGAATTAGAGAGGGAGGCGGGAGGGGAGTGGGAGGCTGGGGAGAAGGGGCAGGAGGCGGGAGGGAGCAGGGGAGAGAGAGAGAGAGAGAGAGAGAGAGAGAGAGAGAGAGAGAGAGAGAGAGATGGGAGGAAGGGACCCCAGCTGGCGGGCCGAGAGCTCGTACCCAAGCTTTACCCGGCGCCTAGGAGCCCGCGGTGGCGAGCGGAGTCGGGAAGCGCAGCCCCGGGGGGCGGCCCGGCGGCGGTGCGCGCAGGTCCCGGCTGCGGAAGCCCCCAGGTGGGGGCCAGACGCTGCGGCACCACCGCGGCCAGAGAAACACATTTCTCGAGCAGGAACCTTCAAAACGCGTCTGTGGATGGTCCTCCGGTGCAGCCCATCCATTTCCGTACCTTGTGTCCCCTTTCCCCTGCCTCGCCCCTTCGCGCAGACCACACTCCGGATCTGCACTCCCCACCCCGGCTGGGCTTAGGACCCTACAAAACTGCAAGACCAGCGAGTCTGAGCAAGAAAATCGAAACGATCGATAAGAGAAAGAATTACATATAGACATAGCCTACCTACTAGCCCTGCTCAAACCTGCAGAGGACCAAAGCGCGTTCAATCGCTGCTCGGCGCGTTCGCGGAGGAAAGAGGAGGTGGAGAGGCTGCCGTGGTATAAGGTGCTTTGGGTGGGAGGTGGGGGTGGGGAGGGGGTGGGTCGGAGCGGTCCGGTCTTTCCCCCTCGCTTGCTGATCCAGAATTAGGGATTAATGGCTCGCTCCAGCCAAACAAATAAGGCATCTGCCTTCAGCACAAGAGGATTACACGGGCTGCTGACGTCACCAGTCAGACAGATGTTGGCTCCCAAAGTCCTGAGCAGCTCGCTGTGTCCTTGAAACCAAAGAGCCGCAGAAGGCGCTCAGCCCCCAAGAGCTGCGCCTGGGCACAGCAAAGGGCAAGCACCCTGCCCTTGCCTCCCCCCACACCCAGGCGCCAACACGGAGGCCCGAGGACAGCCCCCTAAGACATATCGCCCCTAGTCTCATCAGCCCTTCCCTCACAGCCCTTCCCTCAATGCTCTGCTCGCTCAAGGCAAGGCAAAGACCCTTCTCAGTGGCCTCTCCCTAAAATGGAGACAAGGGCAGACCCCTTCAGAACATCTCCTCTAGATCCCTAATTCTAAGCTCTTGGGCCCTGTTCGCTCACCCATGGTTGGCCAAGGAACAGCAAAATAAGCATCTTAGGCCGGACAGAGCCCACGCTGCAGGTGAAGAGCAAGCAGCAGAACAGGGCTATCTGCATCTCTGCTCGCTCCACAGCCAGCCTGTCCTCAGGCCAGGGTCTAGGTTTCTGTTTGATCTTATCACGAATGACATTCCAGATGAATGTGCCTCTCTAAACAATGACCCTCTCCCAAACTTCCAACTCCGTGCCCAAACCAGAGCCTCAAGCCACCAGCCTGAGCCATGGGGACCTCACCATGGTCCTGACCACTGTATTTTCTTTCCTAGCACTTTGAAGATGTGTGTGTGTGTGTCTGTCTCCAAAACATGTCTAGCAACTAATGTTAAGAATCCGTACATTCAAATGACTGCAGTTTTATTTTATAGCCAAATACAATGAATAAAGATAAATGAATTTCTTTATAAACCATATGCCCTCTTTAATGTTGTTTTGAAATTCAATTTTACATATAAGCTATTCCAATGTCTCAAACTGGTGTACTATATTTTCTTTATATGATTCCCCAGGCCTTTACAAGTCGCACTGAAGTCAGGTTATAAAATAAACCAAAGATAACATGAAGTTGGAAATTTAAATGAGCAACATTGAATGTGTTATATAACCCACAAATGAAATGGTTTTCAATGAAATGAAATTCTATAAAGCAATAAAGGCAACTCAAACAATTTTTGAAACAAAATAAATTAATCTTTCATACAGAGCCACACTGAACCAATCCTCTGCCCCTAATCCAGTAAATATATATATATATATATATATATATATATATATATATATATATATATGAAATATCTGTGACTTTCTTAGGAAAAAGTGTTTGTCCACAACATTGCACTGTTAATTATAGACTGCAATGCCTAAATACGAGGAGTAGCTGGATTATATCTCTACTCATATTATCCCTGTCTATCAAAATGGCATTTAATTTTTCCAATTCTATGCATTTAGAAATTCAGTCGCTGATAAAAATCAATTTAATTTGCTCTAGTGTCATTCAGCTAATGCCAGCCTAAAATGGTAAAATTTCTCTACCGGCGTTCTGCTTCAAGGCCTTCTGAAAAACAGCCCACATCTTAAATGGATGGATTTAAATTTGTTCTTTACCAGTAACAAAAGGTAGACCTCATCTTACTTTAAGTGGATAAAGAACATATACTGTTTGAGACAGAGAATACATAAATAAGTCATTGTTTTTTAAAACCTGGTTTGAATAAGTTTGAAATGCCACACTTTATACTTTATAGGAGTCTAATTCCTTCTAAAAATCAGAGGGATGGTTTTTTTTTTTCGCCTAATGTGTTTTGAATGTAAACTTTCATTCTGCTCCCACAAAATTTTACTAGAGTCCCTTTTTCTCAGTGATTTAATATTAGTTCGCTGTCCATGGTCTTGATCCACATGAAGGGAGATGCTAGTGGTGCATTTTTGAAAAATATAAATCACAATGTTTTTTTGCACCAATTTGATGCCCGTACATTTTAAGATAATGCCAAAGGGGAAAACATCTGTAGGCTTTAAATTTTCTCGCCCATTCTACTTCTTTGCATTTTTTTCTCCATTTGCCACCAAAATTGAGAGGAAGCAGATTGGGAAAGTTTGCATTTCACTATTTTTGAGCTGACAAAAATCACATTCCATTTAGAGGTCCAAAGAATTATAGTAAATATAAAATAGTATTTTCAACACACACACACACACACAGTTTTTAAAAGGTCACATAGACATCTTTGTATAGGCATGATTGTCCATTTTTACATAGAGTTTAATGAGTGCAGAAATTTTTACAAAAATGGTAGATTAAGGGAAAAAAGCCAAACAACAGCCTTCTTACCTCACTGTTCATAGAAAGACACATATAGGTAGATAGGTATCACACATTTTCTCTCTCTCTCTCTCTCTCTCTCTCTCTCTCTCTCTCACACACACACACACACACACACACACACACACACAAGAGCATTAAACTGAATCTCTTAAAAGCTTATTTTTTTTCTAATGAAGTAAAGGAGGCATATGCTATAGTACTTAAGGCTACTTAATAATTCCTTCTGTCAAAAAACAAACAAGATTTCACCTTCACCTTCGGTTTAAGAAAACAAAAGACTGACCTGGCAGAGTAACATTTTCTGGGGGTAAGAGAATAAAGAAAGACTTCCCTCCTTCCTCCAGATTATCAGGAAAACTGTTATTTACATAGATGTACATAAACACATATAAACAGACACGTATCGTCCGAATCCTTGAGAACCGCTCCTGATCTTTTGAAGGGCACAGACCTGCACACATTGGCCATATTTTTGTTTTGATACAAGTATCCCATCGGTAAGAAAACAGGCTCACTATGCCGGGCCACAGGACCAAACTTCAGTGATTAACTCTTTTCCGGGCATGAGAACGCTATTTGCCACGAGGTGCTTAGAACTTGGGAAAACCCTGGTACCGGAAGAAAATGGCCTAAACACAATAGAACTCGCCATTTTCTCCTTGGGAAGCACAAAGCGCTTGGCGCTGCCCGGCACACAAAGAAAGCATGGGCCCGCGGAATTCTTGCACATTTTAAAAGAGGCCCCAAAAATACCTCCCAGAAGCACAACTGCTCTCGCCTGGGCGCTCCGAGAGACCCTTCTCCACCCTCGCTCAACCCTTGCCTCAAGAAGATTCTTTATTTGAGATGGGGTGATGCTAGCGACAGAGCTATCCCCGCTGAGACTAAGCCCGCAAATCAAGGAGGCCAGCCCGCGGCGGCTCCGCACTCCATTCCAGGCCAGGGATACTCACATTCTCTCTCTCTCCCCCTGGGGTACCTCCTTCCAATTCATCCTGACTCTGCACGTCCGTCCGGGAGTCCGGGAGCATAGGATTCTCTGTGACTCGATTTCCATCCAGTGCCTGGGACCAACCTTGCAGCCCGGAGCCCAGTGGGAGGCTCTCAAGAGTGCTGGCAATGCGGGAACTCCGGGACTCCGTGCCTCCCGCCGCCCCCCGCCCCCTGCTCCAAGTCGCCGCAGCCCAGGCAGCCCTGTCCTGTTCTGCAAGCTCACAACGGAGGACACTCTTCACCCTCACGTGCAGAAAGTGCAAGCTTCGAGGAAGCCCCTGGGAATAACAACATCCCCAACTCAACCGGCGCCCCGACTCACAAAGCAAACACTCCCAATCAGCCAGCGAGACAGAGCCCGGTGAAGGCAGGAAAAGATAGTACTTACAGCCCGTGCGCGTGTGGGTAATCCGCGTCTCAGCCCGTGAGGTCAGGTGGTTTGTTTGAAAAGTATGTACGCATCTCTGTATATTTGATTTTGCACATCTTCCAGCGTTGAGAAAGAACGAAAGCAAGAATCTTGTTGCCTAGCGGGGGGTGGGGGAGGGGGATGGAGATTTTCATTGTCTACGCTCTGCACACGCAGCCCAAGGAAAGACGCTCATTGCCGTGTGGGGCTCCTTCTACTTTCTGCTTGAAATTCAGAAGCTTTCAACGCAGTCAAGCGGGGGTTTGGTCTCCCTCCCTGCCTCCCTCCCTCTGCGTTTTCTTCTCTCTCTCTCTCTCTCTCTCTCTCTCTCTCTCTCTCTCTCTCTCTCTCTCTCCTCTTTTCCCTCCTCTCCCCTCTCCTCTCTCCCCTCCCTCTCTTCTCCAGCCTGAAGTCAGCCTCTCTCTCTCTTGCTTCTTCGTCTTCGTCTTCTTCTTTTTTTTTTTTTTTTCAAAAGAGGGCAGGTCGCTTCCTGCATCCCAATGAGTTAAATCAGTCACTTACTTCTCATGCATCAGCAGCCTCTTTAACCGCCCGAGGGCTGCAGGCACAAAAGAGCGTTTAGCTGCCTCCAATTTGTGTAGAAGGCCTGTCCTTAATTTGTTTTTGGAGTATAATTAAATCATGTATTTCACGTAATATAAAAATACCAAGTTCCCAACTTTAGCAAATGAACTGCTAATGGTAACCTTTGAAAATATATAACCCCTTCTGGTCGGTAGAAAGGGCCTAGGGTTGTGCAGATATGCACAGGCCAGAGGTTTGGGCCCAAATCTACCTGCCCCTCCCCCTCTCACACGTCAAGGTCACAGTCATATGATCCCCCCCCATTGATTTAAAATAGAGCCATTATTATTATTATTATTATTATTATTATTATTATTATTATTATTTAAATCGACCCTTCGCCTTGGAAAGGAATTAAGTCTCTTTTTTTTGTGGTTTGGGAAGATCCGTAGGATTAAATAAATAAATAAATAAATGCGTCCTTAATCTGAAACTCACACGTAAGCAGACCCAGTGGTGATCAGATGTTGGGGTGGGTGGGGGAAGGTCGACATACCCTGTGAGCGTGTGTGTGGTTTTCATCTCCCCCCTGCTCGCCTGGCGAATTCTGAGGTCTCTCGGCTTTCCTCGAGGTTCTTCCGGTGGCTGAGTGGGCCTACGCGAGACAGGGCGCCTTTTTATTTTTATCTTTTGGTAACCTCTCCCAGAGCGTCTGAGGGGTCCGGAGCTCAGGACACCGCCCAGTGGTCAGGGGGGTCATGTGTACAGCCCCCCCCTCCTCTAAAGGGGCTGGGGCACAAAGAGCAACTCTGCCTTCCCGCAGTTTCTCTTTGAGAAAAAAGAACCCCAGGCCCAGCCATTGTTCTTCCTCAAAGAAGGGGCCAAGGGTGACCACAGAGACCTCCTCTTCCCCACACTCGCCACCCACCTCCTTCCTCACCCCACCCACGGCCGCTGCTGGGGAGAGATTTGGGGATATGTTCTTACTCTTGGGACTCTTGTCCGGAAGACCGTGGGATCCAGTATCTTGGTTATCTTCTTTGTATCTCCTTCAGCACAATTCTGTTCAGTCGTGAGTCCCCAGCCCCCAGTTTCTGGTTCTAACTGCCTGTTGAGAAACACTGTATTTGGATTCAGGGGTTGGGATCGCAGATAACTGCGTTTAGTTCCATCGAAAGGGAATGAAACAATGCACCTGCCACAGTACCTCTGAATATCCGTTCTTATGCCCTAAGTCACCCTGGGCCTGGGGTTTTGGATGAGGCTGTGTTTCACCTTGAACATTTATCAAACCGGACTCTGCCGCCTTTGCTGCCGCAGGAGGATGCGTGGGCCGCCGGCCCCCAGCTGACATCTGCTTGAAGTCCACAATACCTTCGGCAGGGTATTTGCAAAAAGTGAAAACTGACAAACTGACAATGAAAGGGATTTGTTTTGAAAATAGAAAGTGTATGTACCTATGTCGTATGTTCACACCTATCTATTTATTCCCCAAATGCTGAGTTGGGGGGCACACGTTACCTAAGACGTAACAACATCTCTGCGGCTGAGCCCAGACCACAGGCCTGGATGCTCCGTGTTTTATTAGCGGCGAGAGACAACGCTCTCTTTGGAGGCAGCAGAAGGAATGCGCATCATTCCGCGGCCCTGCTGCCCTTTATCTTTCACCGGGTGATGCTCATTCTATCCGTTTCCAGTTTATTGACCTGGGATGTGGGACTGTTAAAGATCGGAACGCCTTGCCAAAGCCTGAGGGAGGCAAGGTCACGCGGTGCGCACCGCATCCCGCCGCCTGGAAGGTGCGGCTCCGGGCTCTGGTTCGCCAGAAGGGTCTGCCCTGTGGGGTGACGACTTCTGACGACCCCAGGGGGGGCCCTTAACCCAGAAATCCTTCCACCCCCACCCCGTGGCGATGGCAATGCGAGCTTTGCCTCTTCTTCCCGGATCCTGGAATTTCAGCCTTGTCGGTGGAGAGGCCTTAGGAGGAAACTCGGGCGGCCTTTGCGTTTCCTCCATACCGGCCGCTCCCTCACCCGCTGTTTATTCCAAGTAGAGGTTGCGAAGGAAAACACTAGAGGTCAGAGACGAATGCTGGAACGTTCGCCCGGGCTTTTCACCCCACCCCCTACCCCTGGCAGATGGCGAGGCCGGGACACCTGCGCAGCGGCCGGCAGCCGCCGCCTCCGCGCAGCTCTCCGGACGCGGGCCACAGTGTCGTATCAAATAAGGTCACCTAACATCCAGGTTCCAGATCGCCCAGGGAAACTTTCTCTGGGACCTTCCGGTCCCTTCGGAGAACAGAGCTTCCCCTCCTCGGCCGGGGAACCCGATCGGGAGACTCCTTTGCAGCCCCGGGGTTTTTTTTGGGGGGTGTTTTGCCAACGCGGAAATTTCCTCCTGCCCAGCGCACCTCGTCTCCAGGGCTCAGAGCTTATGAAAATGTAACCCAACTCATTGCCAGAGTTGTTGCTAATTAGTGGATAATAAACTTCTGTAGCCAGGGCACAAAAGTCTTTTAAAAGTGCAAAGGTGTTCTTTGTTATGGCATCAGAAAAGAGATTAGCATATCAATTGGACTGGGGGGACCGGACAATGAGCCCTCCTCCCCCTTAGCCGCCCAGAGTTCGCCGCCCGGCGCTGCCACCTCCTCCTCTTCTGCCCTTCCTCCTCCTCCTCCTCCTCCTCCTCCTCCTCCTCCTCTTCCTCTCAGGGCTCCAAAGCTGTCAAGTAGCCGTGGGGGAGCTCGGGGCGGCGGGCCGGCCTAGCGGGTGGGCGCAATGCGAGCTTCCCGCCGCGCACCTGGCCGCACCCTCGCCCTCGCCCTCGCCCTCGCCCCGCTCGGCGCGCGCAGGGGGAATGGGGAGGCGCGTGGCGGGCCGCGCGGGGACGCGGAGCCCAAGCCGGTCCCGGCAGCCGCGAGGGTGCGGACCGCGCCTGTCCCCGAGCCAGGCCCCGAGCGCGGCCTTGAATGGCCCCTCGCTGCGCCCCCTCCCGCAGGCCCGCGCCGTCCGCGCGAATCCCAGGTGGCCGATCCGCTCCTGGGCCACGGGGAGCCGCGGGCGCCCCCGCTCCTGCGGCCTTTCTCCCGGACCCGCTGACCTCCCGGCCCTCGATTGCACGCGCCGGGCCGGTAGCCCCCGTTTGGGGCCACCCGAGGCCTTCTGTCTCGAGGCGGCCACGTCTTGGGGGCTGCGGGTCTATCGGCTGGTCCCGGGGCGAGGTGCCCGCCGACTGCGCGCGCCCCGGGGGCCGCCGAGGCGAGGCGACCGGAGGAGCCCAGGCCTGACCCCGCCTGGCCCCGCAACCCTCCCCCCTCCCCGCAGCCCTCCCTCTTCCCCGCCCAAGCCGGGCCCGGGGGAGCCAGCTCCCTGGGTCGATAGAAAATTCGGGAAAACCGCCCCCGGCCAGGTGCAGGGAAGCCGAGCAGGAGCCAGCGCCTCGGAGGCGTAGATGCGGCCCAGGCCCGCGGGGGCCTGACCCCCGCTCCCTCCGTGACCCTGTCCGGCTGTTTGGCCCTGGGCTGGGGAGGGGGGGAGACGCAGAGACCCGCGTGGGAAGAGAGGCGAGATGGGGAACGAGCAGCGAAGGCGCGCTTCGCTCGCGGGTGGCCGGGCGGGACCCGCCACTCGCTGGCCGGCTGCTCGCCTCTGCGCCCGCGGTCCCCGGAGCACCGGCCACCCCGGCCGGGGAGCGCTTTCTTTTCTGTTTCTTCTCCCCTCCCCCTTTCCCCTTTCTCCCTAGAGGCAGCTTCTGTCCTCTAACTGCATTTCAAAAAAAAAAAAAAAAAGAAAGAAAGAAATCTCCGGGGCCCTCCTTTTCCACCAGGCTGGCCTCCTCCTAACACTGGTGTTCGGCGAACAAGCGCCAAACTTACACAAGTTTCTCCCCCAAACGAACCGCTATAACTGCCCGGAGGAATGTCGGGGGGAGGGGGGGCGGAAAGTGGAGGCCGGTGGCTCCCTAAATGCAAAACACCAGAGAGGAATGTGAAAAGAGCTTTACTTTCCCTGCGAAATCTCCATTGTTGCTTGGCAAACAATAGGAGCCCGGGCGACTGTGGGGCTGTGAGAATGAATAGGCGATCGGCGGGATGTGTGCGGGTCAGTGCTTGGGGTCCCGGGCCCAAAGCCCCTTTCTCAGCTTGCCACAATAAACCAGAGCAAGGTTTAGTCTTTCCTGGGTCACCGGCCATCCTCTATTATTCAACACTTCACAACAAAAAACACTTATTAATCAGCGCTGACCAGAGGCCCCTTTTGAAACAAGAGAAGAGGAGAGGGAGAGAGAGGGAGAGAGAGAGAAGGGTGAAAAGAAGATTGAGGAGCCCTGGACAAATCTTTCTAAAGCCAGAGCAACCATAGGATACTTTCCTCCAGTGGCCAAAGTTTATTTGACACAACAAAGTTTCTAATCAGGCCACGGAGACCTGGATTTCTCCTCGGTTGCCTCACTCTCCGTGGTGGCTTCCTCCGAAGATTTTTTTTGGAGACTTTGTTGCGAGGAAGGATGGCGTTAGGTCAAATTGCTCAGGCCTGATCTTAAAGATCTAATTGCTATTGGAAGAGAAGCCTGTTTCCCAGCTGGGCCTCCACTCTGGAGATGGCACAAGGAAGACTGTCCAGCTCTGCTCTGGGCACCCTGCTGATGGATGAGGTGTCAGGCCAGTAGTCATGTGAGGACTGGTTTCCAAATGGTATGGGCCGTAGTGATACTTATTGGTGATGCTGAATGCAATCTATAGATTTTCTACTTCATGATGTTTCATTCTGGGTGTAGTAAACGACTAAACTTGCTTTGCTAGAATCAAGAGGGACTGATTATTCCTATGTTTAGACAGGGATTTAAAGTAAAGAATGTGATGAATAGTTTTAGAGAAGAAAATGATTCAGAATGCTCCATGCCACTACAACCTGGGTTCTTGGCTGAACTTTGATCATTTTTTTTTTTTGCAGTTTATTTGATGTTTGTAACCTAATTGTATTTCTTTCATTTATTTGGTTACATGATAATTATGAATACAAGCTCAGACATATATGGATACTC
This sequence comes from Myotis daubentonii, assembly GCF_963259705.1. Taxonomy (NCBI): domain Eukaryota; kingdom Metazoa; phylum Chordata; class Mammalia; order Chiroptera; family Vespertilionidae; genus Myotis; species Myotis daubentonii. Next base: position 20,770,257 of record NC_081856.1, read on the forward strand.
ATATACATCAAAGTGAGGTGTTATATACATCAGCTTTATGGATGAATTTCATCCATTTGGGACTCAGCTAGATACTTTTGATGGCAAAATTTTGTCACTTTTTGATTTGGGGTTGAAAGCCAATATTTCCTGGTTAGTCTGTCTGTTTTACATTATTCAAGTTGTAATTTAGCCAAGTGAGCAAAGCTCCTTTGTAAGGGCTGATGTGTACAAGTGAACAGAGGGAGCAGATATTGAATCATGGTTGTCAAGAGACATAAAACAATTATTTTCCTAAAGAAATAGAAGTGAATGTCAAAGCAGTATTCTTTTTAAGTTTAAAATTTTGTTTGTGTGCACTTTTGGATTCCCGTGTAACATAACTAAGCATTTCACTTGTTATGACTCAAAGAGTCCTTTAAATTCAGAAAATGTATGGACTGTGAGTTCAGCAAATTAAGCTGTAGAACTAGATGGCTTGGTAATGAAGGCAAGGAGGCAGAATTACTTGGTAGTAAACGACACCAGTATGTACCAGAGTTTATGTACTAAAGGCAAAAATGGGTTGCATGGTTTGGTCTCAGGATCTATTTTACTTAGATGCCTAGTATTTGAGATTGGCTTTTTATGTAGAAAATATTGTGTTACTCAGATTTTGCAGAGCTCAACGGTTCTTGCAATGGAGTAATCAACTGTTATCTGCATTATTTAAAGCCTGGGATTAAAGGCCTTGGAGTCGAATGCTGACAAGCTCTCACATGTAGGCAGGGGAAAGTTAAGTATTCTTTTCTTTCTGCATATACTTTGAAAATAATTTGGTTAAGTGTGGTGAATTATTTTTAAAATTTATGCATAGAAAACAATGAATAATTCTTTTATAAGTTGTCTCCCAAACGAGCAAAATAAGGTCATTCAGAAAAAGAGTAGGAATATGTTTAAGACAAAACAGCGTGTCACCTAAAATGCATTGCTTTTTCAGGATTATTCTTTAAAACACATATTTGCTAGAGAAACCACCACTGTTTCAGAGCAATGTTAAAGATGTGGATATGCAGACTATATTCATTCAACAAATTCATTTGTACGACATGACAATTTTATTTCACGCTTTTCCTTTTAGTATTTTTGCTGACTTTCTAATTTGCTTAAAGGAAACAACATTCCATTTGTATGTGTATTTTTACTTGTAAACTGAAGGTATGTACTAAATGGGACTAATTATTCACAGATTATCTTCTGAATGAGTTCTACTGAATAAGCAAATAGTTGAAAAAAAAAAGCTTTAATCATAATATATAATACTTTGAATATCTATCTATCTATCTATCTATAATATGTCACATAGCACCACATAGCACATCATTTTAACACTTATTTATAGACTCAAAATCCTATTCTTTCTTTCTGTGTTTTTTTTCCCTAAGAAATTAGATAAATAACATTGTAATGACATTCCCTTAAACATACCAGTGAATTTGTATGGAAATTGGAATAGCTTTCACATTTGGCAAAGGGGAAAAGAAGAATACATAAACATTATATTCAGCAAATGTTTAAAATAGAGAAATGTTATTTGTTGATATTATTTACCATGGAAGCAATACTTATTAAATTTGGTATATCTTTATGAAATCATTGTTATTCCAAAGTACATTTATTTGGTACTATATACACATTGTTGCATTTTTTTTTTTAAAAAAGAAAATACATCTGTAACAAAAACCTGAACATTACATAATAGATTAAGCACATCATAAAAATTACTTTATAGGTAAGTAATCTATATTATGGAAAAACATTTTTTTGCCTTAAAGAAATCCATTTGGATTGAAAAAATATGACATATTTAAATAAATCTCAACTACAGAAGGAAAGAAATATCTTGATAGAACTTGTGCATCTTGATTCAAATGAAGGTTAGATAGCAAAGCCTATGTGGCTATAAAATGAAAAGTATACACAATCTGGTAAGTTTATTTTAAAACATATTTTCATTTTTGCATTTGTTTTCCTTCCTGACAGATGCATATAATTCAGAAATTTTTCCATCTTGACAGAATTTGTCAAATTCAGTTCCAATTTATATCAACATGATCTGACAAAGTATAGTATCAATAGGTTATCATGAAGTATAAATGTAAACTCTACCAAATGTTGCCTTAATACATGCTGCTTTTTCTTTTATCTAAAAATAAATCAATGTGGTTTTTCATGATAGAGAGAAGGTGAAAAGGAAGTGATTGAAATTTGACTTGCCCCCTATGATTCGCCCTGTTGCCAAAGAATCTGGTTCCTAAGACTTCTGTGGAGAGACTCAACCTGGTACTTACTTATTTATAAACTTCCACCTCACTAGAGATTCAAAGTTATGGTTAGGGAACTAGAATCTCACACGATATGTGTTTATCGGATGCTTTGAGTTAAATACTTCATGAGTACACCAAAGGTAATTTTTAATGGAAAAGTTTCATTAGGGTTACAGGCATCCCATCTAAACATCCCTGATGTATTTCTGTATAGACCATGATATGGCATCTCATTTTTTGAAAACAAAGGAAAGTCAAGCTTCTGAATGAAACTTTATCCCCCAAATTATTTCCACAGTTCTTCTTAGTTTAACGTTTCCATCAACTAATTGCATTTTGATACATATGCTGATAAGTCCATTTTGGCTTAGGCAACATTTTTCCACCCAGAAATCTATCCACTTTTATAACCATTTGTGACAAAGCAGAGTATTCTAGAGAATTTCACAAAAGGCTTTGAAGGTGTGTGTGTGTGTGTGAACTATTTAAATTTCATTGCTTTGTAGCAGTTTAATTTTAAGTTTAAAAGGAATTACTCAGCATTCCCTATATGGTAATTTTTAAATGAGAGCTAAGTTTTAGAAATGCCTACGAAATAAAATTATAAGATAGATATTTACCTTAGCAATCAGAGGCTGAGTCAATAAGGTTGATGCAAGTATTTCTTTAATAGAAGGAGGAAATCTGAAGGCAGTATAGAAAACTAGCTGTGTTGAGGTTATGGCAAAGGACTTAAGTACTTTTGTTTGCTTTTTGTGTGTGTGTGCTGTTAGGGGTTAGGATGTAGCTCCATGTCCTTGAACTCCTCTAGTTCCCCTCACATGATTTATTGCTTTTGTGGGAATACTCATGGGGGTAGTGGGGTTGGAGAGGAGGAGGGGTGGGCAGTAGACTCTACTGAACCAGTCTCCCTGTACCAGAAGAGGATCCATTTTTCAAGCTTTTCTTTTTCTGTGATTCTCCTGCCTCTCCACTCAAAATGCCTAAGAGACCCCATGAAAACTAAGCGCTGATAAAAATCATTTGTTCTGTACCCGATGACAAAGGCATCAAGAGGCCCAAGAAGGACTCAGGCCTCACGTCAGGACAGGCCCTTTGGAGTTCATGCTGATCTGCTGCAATATTATGTTTTATGTATGTGCATGATGTTTTATTTCCCAGTAGTTACACATACATTGCTGATGCATGGGTACCATATGTAAAATTAAAACCTGGGAACACTTACTTGAACATATTTTGTAAGGAAAAAACATTAGAGGGGAAAAGGCACTAGCCAAAGTGAAGGAAAATACGTAATGACACTGCATTGCAATTAGCTTTCATCAAACTTCAGTTTTCTGAAGACCACGGTGAAGTTTCTGAATGTCCCACGAGTTTTTGTAGATACTCTCTTGATGAAAGGTACCCTTGATAAAACCAGCCAGCTGAAATCCGACTCTGTCTCAGCTGCTTGTTATCCCAAGGGGGCCAGGGGACTAGAAACAAGCAGCTTTGGTTGTACTTACACGTCACCCCAGAGCTTAGCCAGGACAAGGCATTCTGGGGCAACCTGGGAGGGACTGAGACTGGGGCTGTGGGGCGAGGCCAGAAAGGCTGCTGAGCCTGGCCTGACAGGTTCCTCAGGCTTCTTGTGAAGGACGGTGCTCTCGGAGTAGAGACACAACTGCTTCAAAGTGCTAGGATAATACCAGCTTCACGCTTTGGTGCGGACCTGGGGTTGCTAACAGTAATACCGATGGTCCCTACAGCTTTAAAGAAAATGAGCTTTGTGATTCAGCTTTCCTGTCCTCTCCCTTCACCTCTTCTTCTTCCTCTCCTCCTCCTCTTCCTCCTTTTCTTTTCTTCTCTCCCTCTCTGACTATAGTGGTGTGGAATAAGCCCCGTGGATAGATACATCCCCTGCTAGTGGCTTATTTGCTCTGTTAGGTATACTTTAAAACTGGCCAGGTAAGGGCTGAAATGAAGTGTCTTTACTCATTTTTTTTTTCCTATTTCTTTCTTCTGAATGCTGCACTCTTCGAAGAAGCTAAATGTCTTAGACGACTGTACTTGCTCAAAGCCTCACCCTGGAGCGGAGAGGTCTGGCCGAAGGCCTGGGAAAGACCAGCCTGCAGGTGTGGTTTACTTCCAGGGTGGACTGGAGGTGTCCTGAAGTTTGCTAATTAGAGGCATATCTTTGGGACTTCCAAACACAATTGCTAACCTTTAGGGACCCTCTTCGTTTTAGAAGTTCTTCTGGATTTGGAAAGAAAAGGGATGAGCTGCTATTCCTGGATAATGCTATTTTGATCATGTTCCCATCCCCTTCTGCAGTGTGTGTATGTGTGTGGGTATATGTAAGCATGCAGAGGGCGAGAGAGAACAGGATAGAGAGACAGGGAGAGGAGACATGCTGGTAGGAGTAGTTGTTGAGATATGGGAATGTCCTTAGTTTAAAGTTGGAATACATACCATCCTATATAATAAAAGCCTAATATGCAAATTGTTCCCTCTACCGGGAGTTTGACCACTCCCTATGACATGCACTATCTACCAGGGGGTGGCACAGAACATGGCGGGCGTTGGTGACGCAGTGCTTGCAGCAGGCGGCAGTGGAGGCACTGCCGGCCCGACGAGTGGGATTGCAGCAGGGATGGTGGAGCAGGTGAGTGGGTGGTGCCAGGCCAAGGCAAATGCAAGCTGGGCCCAATACCCTCGCAGATGGCGACCAGTGGCAGCAGCAGGGGGTGGGGCTGCCACCCGGCTCCCAGGTGCTGAGGGAGCCAGGTGGGGCCAATGACTCAGGCGGAGGGAGGTGTGTGTGGGTCTGGGGGCCCAGGTGCTGCCCAGGGCCCAGAGGTCAGCTGGGACCTGCCCTTCCATGCAGATGCTGGTGCTTTGATCACCAGCCGGGTCTAGGGACCGCATCTTTGCAAGAATTTCATGCACCGGGCCTCTAGTACTTACATAAACATGGTTATCAAGACATTTTTGGAACATCAAAACAAGAAAAATTAGCCAGGAGAAATAATTGTGCAACTTTACACTGTATCTTGTTTGGTAATGTACGTCAATAGATGGATCAAGAGATTAAGGAAACTCAAAATATGAATTGCCCGGGAGATAGAATTGTTGGGTTGTAAGAGAGGTTGTCTGTGGATCCTCCAACCTTTAACTAATATGGTGGGAAGACGGGAAGGAAAGAGACATGACATTGGTTGGGTTTCCTATACGCCACATGTTCTAGCAGGCTCCCTCACAGCACATTATTTCATATATTCTCACCAGAACCCTTGAAGGCAAGGATTAATTTTTCTTCATTTTAGAGATTAGTAAACTGAAGCTCTGGAGGGTTATATAACATGACCAGGGGTCACACAGCTAACACATTTTGGAATCCTGATTAGAATTCCAATGAGCTTGTCTCCAGAATCTATTTTCTTTTTCTCAAATCAGAAATATCTCACATAATTGATTTCCCTCATAATCATTTATGACAAATCTAAGTGTTTAATCACCAGGTGTTTTCCCAGACTCATCTTTCTCTCTACTCTCCTCCCTGTGGTTATTTCATACTCAGTCAGCGGGGCAGGCCCTCACGCTGTCCCGCATACTCCTACCCCAAAGCTCTATTCTTTGGCTCAAACTGTTCAGTTCATCCACAATGCCTTGGACAGACCAGGATATTGACTTGGGTTGCGATTTAGAGGTGTGTGAACTGATAGGTTTGGGGCCAAACCTATTTACATACATATAAAAACATGGCTTGGTATTTTATGTTACATTAAACTGTGAAAGAGAGAAATTGGATAAAGGCACTGACAATGATGCTTTCAGAAATTTAATTTTTAAAATTTTTTTACTTTATTAAGGTAATAAAATTTTTTAAAAATTTTTTACTTTGCCGAAACCGGTTTGGCTCAGTGGATAGAGCATCAGCCTGCGGACTGAGAGGTCCCGGGTTCGATTCCAGTCAAGGGCATTGTACCTGGGTTGCGGGCACATCCCCAGTGGGGGATGTGCAAGAGGCAGCTGATCGATGTTTCTCTCTCATTGATGTTTCTAACTCTCTCTATCTCTCTCCCTTCCTCTCTGTGAAAAATCAATAAAATATATTTTTAAAAAAATAAATAACATTTTTTACTTTATTAAAGTATACCTCCCTCTACATATGTGTCCTTATTCCCCACCCCCCACTCATGCCCTCACCCCCCTGGTGTCTATGTCCATTGGTTAGGCTTATATGCATGCATACAAGTCCTTTGGTTGATCTCTCCTCCTTACCGCCACCCTCCCCTACCTTCCCTCTGAAGTTTGAGCATCTGATCAATGCTTCTCTGTCTCTGGATCTGTTTTTGTTCATCAGTTTATGTTCATTTTATTCCACAAATGAGTGAGATCATGTGATATTTATCTTTCTCTGACTGACTTATTTAGCTTAGCATAATGCTCTCCAGGTCCATCCATGCAGTTGCAAATGGTAGGGGCTCCTTCCTTTTTACAGCAGCATAGTATTCCATTGTATAGATGTACCACAGTCTTCTAATCTACTCATCTGATAGGCACTCAGGCTGTTTCCAAATCTTAGCTATTGTAAATTGTGCTGCTATGGACATAGGGGTGCATATATTCTTTCTGATTGGTGTTTCTAGTTTCTTGGGATATATTCCTAGAAGTGGGATCACTGGGTCAAATGGGAGTTCCATTCAGAAATTTAATCTGAGGATGTGATGATTCCTTTTCCTCACCCCCCCACCCAGTTTTTAAATATTTATTTTTAAAAAGCTTTCCCCCTCTGTCCTGTTTCACATACTAATGCACAGTCTAGTTAATTAAATCATGTGTGTGAAACCGAGGGCTTGAGCTAGTACTTTATTCAGGATAGGCATCACTTAGCAGCAGAATTAACTCTTTCAAGCCCTCAGTTCACTGTGTTGTACTTATTAAATGTTTGGTATTTAGTGATTACTTCCCAAAGAAAGGGAAAATAAGAGTATGCTAGTAATATACCTCTATTGCATGGAGTTCTCTCTGAGTATACTGTTAGTATATTGAATGTAATTCTCTGCTCCAGTTTTTTTTTTTTAAAGTACTTTTATTGATTTCAGAGAGGAAGAGAGAGGGAAAGAGAGATAGAAACATCAATGATGAGAGAGAATCATTGATTGGCTGCCTCCTGCTCGGCCACACTGGGGGGGAGGGTCGAGCCCACAACCCAGGCATGTGCCCTGATCTGGAATCAAACTGTGACCTCTTGGTTCATAGGTCGATGCTCAAGCACTGAGCCATGCCAGCCACCGGGCTGCTTCAGCTTTCTTCTCATGAGAGTAATAATCTTGGTTCTAATGGGACCTGTAAAATTTAATTAATATTGGTAAAACACCTTGAAAATGGTAAATAATATAAAGCATAAACATTTAAAAATGCTAAGTTAGAAAACATTTAGCTTCAGGTTAAATTAATACTTCTACTTTCTTATTGAAATACTAATTTTCTTTCAAGATTTTCATAATAAATACTTAAATGACTATTACTCACATACAAAGACTATTTTTGAAAAAAATAACAGCAAAAAGACCTTAATGTAAGTAATTCAAGAATTTCTTTTATTGAGCTAAAAACTCAGAGGAACTGTAGGTTAAAATGATAGTAGAGTAGTACTGCCCTAACAGGTTTGGCTCAGTGGATAGAGCGTTGGCCTGTGGACTCAGGGGTCCCAGGTTCGATTCTGGTCAAGGGCATGTACCTTGGTTGCGGGCACATCCCCAGTAGGGGGTGTGCAGGAGGTAGCTGATCGATGTTTCTATCTCTCATCGATGTTTCTAACTCTCTATCCCTCTCCCTTCCTCTCTGTAAAAAATCAATAAAATATATTTTTTAAAAAAGAAAATAGAGTAGTACTTTTAAAATTAAAGTATTTTAGTGATTAAAATGACTTAGTAAATGAAGATAGAAACATGAAAGATAGAACATTAAAATTTAATGTACTGGTTTTGGATAGGCATTAACAATGCGCATCACACCAAGTATTTGTGCGCTCGCTCTCTCTCTCTCTCTCTCTCTCTCTCTCTATATATATATATATATATATATATATATATATATGGATTTTGGATATAAATTCCTGTTTGCAGTATTTCTCAAAACTAAGGATTGAGAATTACTATGAAGAACATAGAAGAAGAAACAATAAGAGCACATACTCACTTGATTATTTTTCAGTATAGTAATCTAATGTTCAGTTCTCAAAATAGTAGTCCAATAATCTTTACATCTTGAGTTTTATTTGGAACCAAATCTCAGGTGAGCCAGTATAGCTCTTTGACTTTAATTTCTCCATCTGAAAAATGAAGATTAAATTGCTTACTTGCAAAGGAGATTATAAACATTAGTTAATTAATGGGTTTGGACATTGCTAATAAATGCCCTTTTTAAAATTCAGTTTTCAAGGCTTCACACTCAGACATACTAAAGATGCAGAAGTTTTGTGTTTATATATAATGTACCTCAATATTTGGGTTGTTCAGATGTGTACCTGGCAGATTCAAAACACAGATGAGGCCCTAGCTGGTTTGGCTCAGTGGATAGAGCGTCAGCCTGCAGACTGAAGGGTCCCAGGATCGATTCCGGTCAAGGGCACATGCCTGGGTTGTGGGCTCGATCCCCAAGTGGGGTGTGCAGGAGACAGCCTATCAATCATTTTCTCTCATCATTGATGTTTCTATCTCTTTCTGCCTCTCCCTTCCTCTCTGAAATCAATAAAAATATATTAAAAACAAACAAACAAACAAACAAACAAACAAACACAGATGAGTTTCTTGGATGGCTGAATGCTGGTTTCAAGCTAACCAAATCACAGTGGAGCTTTGGGTAGAAAATGTTAATTTCTACTGGTTTCACCAATGAGGCTTAATATTTGTATGTGTTTTTGAGTATATGTGTGTGCATTATGTATGTACTTTCTTTTGCCTTTTAGGTAGAGATCAGAAAAATCACAATGAGTTTAAACGAGCGCTCATCTTCAGTTTCTAATATGTACACAGTGTCTGAAGGCATGGCAGAGTTGCCGGTGAATCAGCAGGTGGGGGTTTAAATGGAGCTGGTTGGATCTGACCTGCTGAAGCTAATTATAAGGAACTAGAGGCTTGGTGCACGAAATTTGTGCACTCACAGGGGCGGGTCCCTCAGCCCGGCCTGCGCCCTCTCACAGTCCGGCAGTCGGACATCCTTAGTGCTGCTGTGGTGGTGGGAGAGGCTCTTGCCATCGCCGCTGCACTTGCCAGCTGTGAGCCCGGCTTCTGGCTGAGCAGCGCTCCCCTTGTGGGAGTGTACTGACCACCAGGGGACCGCTCCTGCATTGAGCGTCTACCCCTTGGTGGTCAGTGTGCACCATAGCGACCTGTCATTCTGCCATTTGGTCAATTTGCATATTAGTCTTTCATTATATAGGATTGTTTCAGGTTTGCAGGAATTAACTTATAATAGTATCATCTGTGCATAAAATAACTTAGACACCGTGGTAGTCTTCCAGGGTAAATGGGTTTTACTTGTACGTGGTGTCATGGAAAAGGCACCGAATGAGGATTGGGAGCTCCCATTTCTTTTTCTTTTCTTTTTTTAAAAAATAAATATTCATTGTTGAAAGTATTACATATGTCTCCTTTTCCCCCCAATTGCCTTTTCTCACCCCACCCCGAAGCCTTCAGCCCCCATTTCTAAGGCCTTGCTCCATTTCTAACCAGTTGAATGAAGAGGGAGCAGTGCCTGTCTCCTTCACTGTAAAATAAGTGCATTAACATCATGCTCTTCTAGTCCTGCAGCCTGGATCTCCTGATTCCTAGGCTGATGCCCTCCTCATTGTTTTACCCTATCTTTGCAAGGGTGTTGGTATGGGCCAAGAATCAACTCCAGACAAACTACGTGGTAGGGAGTATTGCCTGCAGAGAGCTGTGCACATATTCAATAAGTGCATGTTGCTAGAAATACTTGATGATTAATTAACCATCTAGAGAAAGCCTGTGATCAATGTTGATGACTAAGCCTTAATGGCAAAATAGTTAACATTTATTGAGTACCTCTAATATGCTAGGGACTTTATTTGCAGTTTGCATATGATACCTCATTTAAGCAATCATCCAGGAAACACAGCTAAATCTTACTGGAGTTTTGACATTAAAGTATTATTGGCTATTCTTCTTAGGAAAAGTCTTTTCTGCTGGACTTGTCTGCAGCCTCCCTCAAGATGTCATTTGAAAAAATTCAATAAAGGCAAATGGATTTGCATTAGAAGAAAGCAGGGCTAAATATCATAGAAAACTGAAACTAAGGCATTGAATGTATAAATTGCATCTGGAATGCTATAACCAACACCAATGTTCAACCCAGAATCTTTCTCATTATCCATGGTTCTTTTCCTTCTCTGAATATTAGGCAGGAAGTGGGGTTTAAAAAATTTTCACCATGTAAATATCTCAAGAATCCATTTCTCCTCTCTATCCGTGGGATAATTGTTTTAGCTCAGACATTTACCACCTCTTGTGGAATATTATGATAGCCTTCTCACTGTTCTGCCTTCTCACCCTTTTTTAATCTATTGTCTTTTCTTGCTGTCAGATTGTTTTCTAATGCTCAAATTGACCAATATCAGCATTTTTTGACCTCCTACATGGGACATTGCCTCTTTGCCATCTCTGTTCCAGGAGGAGGTTGCTGCCCCATCCTCTGGTTTGTGCATACTTCGATACAGACTTCTTCACAAATTTTTTTTATTATTTTTTCTCCTATTGGTTTGTGAACTTTCTAGAGTGAAACATCTTTGAATGATATCAGTCATTGGCACATTATTAATAATTGTTGAAGGAATAAAGAATTTGGGGAGCCTGAGCTGTTTCCTGTGTTTGTTTGAGGAGACACCTCTTTCTTTCTGTGACTATCATCTTGGCCACCAACAAAAGGCTAGATAAAATTTTGATTTTTAAGTTTCTATTTCTTCTGCCCCACAAATATTTCTCTCAAAGGTTTTATGTTGTTAAGCTAGTTTTATAGTTATATCTCATTGAGAATTTCAGCTTTTCAAAGCCTCATGCTTGTCTCGATTTGTAAGTCAATAAACTTTTTTCTCTAGCTGCTATATTTAGAGCAATATAGAGCCAACCAGTTAGTTTGATGGAAACAGTTTGGGATCTCAAAGCATAAGCCGTAGAGTAAGAAAGAGCTGGTTTCTAATGATGATTCCATCATCTATTAGTTGTGTGAGCTTGAGTGAATTTCTTAGCCACTCTGAACCTTAATCTCCTTTTCTATACATAGAGATAATTCTTAGGATTTAGAACTGCTTCCAATCATTCAGTATTATGACATGTCCAAAGCATCTGGTGTAGTGCCTGGCATAGAGTAGATTCTCATTGTAGTAGCTGTTATTATTATCATTATTATTAATTAGCATTGAATGTCTGCCACAGTGGAGAGTAACATCAGAGTTCATTAAAATTGCTTTTCTAATCCATTATCTTGTTTGATTCTCATGAAAAACCCAATCCTACAATTTTGATCCATGAAAAGGGCTTGGTTCATCACCTTAGAATTTCTGATAGGCAACTTCTTTTGCCAGGTGACACTTGAGCAGGGCCCAGAGATAACTATTTCAGGATTAATTATGGAAGGCTTAATTCTCCTGTCTGATAGTAAGAACTAAAATCTTAGGGCCAAGTTTATCCTGAGAGTCAAAGATGAATTTATAGACCCAAAGGAAAATGTTCTCAGCGATGAGTCCATGATGATACAGGAGGCTGCAGGAAGCAAGGCAGGAGGAAACATTTTTAGAATGATCTGAATGAAAATGAGTGGAGAAGGAGCTTTCTTAGAGGCTCTGCAGAAGCTTCTCAGATTTGTAAAACCAGAATCTGGGGACTGAGAATTGCCATGCTCTAGCAAATACAGTTAATGGCGACGGTGTTCAGGAGCCTTTTACACTTAGCAGAGATAGCCAAAGGTTTTTTAGCATCAAGGTATTTCTTTAATTTTCTTACCAAATTTCTTCACATTCCATGAAATATGGACTTGTTTTTGTTAATGAGCCTCTTTTCACACACAGATGTGCAAAAGGCATCTCAAATTTAGTATGTCCAACACAGAGGCCTTGAGTTTCTACCCTCTTTGAAACCTACCCTTTGTCAAATCCTCCCAATTTCCTCCTCTCGGTATGACACATACATTCATTCACCTGAAGTCTTTTCTTTCTTACCCCATGTCCATCCATCCATCCATCCATCCATCCATCCATCCATCCATCCATCCATCCATCCACCCACCCACCCACAAACCCTATTAGTTCTCTATTCAAAGTATTTCCTAAATCTGGCCACTTTTCTCTATCTTTCGCACTATCCTCTTACACTGAGCCACCAAAATTTCTCTCTTGATCTACTGCAATAGCTTTCATACTGGTATCCTTATTTCTATTCTTGGCTGGCCTAGTCTCCAATCATAGCCCATCCTCCACAGAGCTGCCGGTGAGCTATTAAAATGTAAATCAAATTGCAGGGCGCCACTGCTCAAACCCACACAAAGCTTTCTATCACACGCGAAATAAAATCCCGAATCCTTGCGATAACCCCCAATTCCCTACAAGGTCTGCCTACCTCCGACCTCTTCTAGTTTTTTCCTTTTCTCCGCACTCATTCCTTTCTAGCCATTCTAGGCTTTCCTATTTGTGAACCTTGTGTATTATGAAACTAATAGATTTTCCCTCTTGACTGGTTTCTAATACATTTAGAGCAAAATTTATCATCTATCTCTAGTAAGACTATAACAATACACAGTTTTTAAAAATTGCAAATCTCATTTCTGACTTGGCCTTACTTTCTTGCTATTATGTTGTACTTCTCTTAGCTCAGTGAATTAAAACTTAAATATAATTGTTACTATCTTTCTTATTGTAAAATCAATATATATGTATATGATGGGAAAATCAGGAAATACAACAACAACAAAAATAAAACAATATTCTTAGTACATTATCCCCCATTCCAATCATCCAGGTCTCCCCATTACATTTATTATAAAGTTTCAACACCTTGAGATGAGTTCAAAAATCCTGGTGTCTGCTTACTTCCAGCCTCATCTCTCAACTCTTCCTTTTCACTTGGCTACTGTCTGTTCATTCCTCAGGTTTCAGTGGAAATGTTAGGAGGCTTTTGCAGATATTTCATCTGTGAGCCTTTGACCTCACTGAATCCTCGCACTCTATTGTAAGAGTTTGTTGCCCCTATTGGAGGACAAGGGCACTGTCTTTCTTATACTTCATTGTATCCACAGCTTAGTATCTGGCCCATAGAAAGCTCTTAATGAATATTGATGAGTGAGTGAATAAATGACTGGATGAGAAGCTCTTGCTAGGGGAGTGTTTTTGAAAGTATCTGTCTAGGGCCGACTTTATACAAGAAATATATTATGAGAGGTGGGCAGGGAGTAGGTGTGAATTATAAAACACTTGGAACAGGTACACTTTAAGGGATAATATTTTTGGAATCCTTTCTCTTGGAGTGCACCCCAAAAGACTCAAGATTGCCAAAGCCCTTTCTTTGATAGGGGATCTCTTCAGTCATCTTTCCCTCAGTGCTATTCATGGCAGCTATTGAGTTTGAGTGCTTGAACATGGCAGAATCAAACAAAAAGTTGGAGAACCAGAACATGACCTTTGTCACCATTCTAATTTTATTGACTCACAGTATTCATTTTATTGATTTATAAAATCAATGGTGTTTTCTTTATGTCCATAGCCTGGTAGCAAGCACTGTGAGCTTGCAGCAAATCTGTGGCTATACTTTCAGGCTGTCTCTTATCAGGATGGTGGAGATTTGACTCAAAAGCAATCTATTTTCTGAATTAATTAAATAGCTTCCATTGGACTCTGCCATATTTATGTAGCAGTTAAATCTTTACTCTAGGAGGAACAATGGCAACACCACTGTTTACAGAGACAGAACAGTATGCAGGGTTGGGAAATGCAGATAGTTCTAGTAAATAGTTCATTTACTAGTTCCTGGTTTTTAATAAATTGGCCCAAATTATCTCTTCATATGCAGGTGATTTTTATGAAAATGGGAAAGAAAGCATATCAGATTTAGACAGAGAATGCATAGAATTTTAGGTTTGGAGGACATTATGATGGAACTGATTTTGAAAGTCATTTTTTTTCATTTAGACTTTCTGTGGACACAAATTGACTATTCCCCTTTCATTAAGTAGAAGTTTTTTTTTCTTGACTACAAATAGTTAACCATTTATTGAGTGCCTACCATGTGTCATATAATCTTAAACTTTAAAAATAATATGATAGTTGGGTGTTTTTTACTCCCAAATTACTGATGAGTAAATGAAGGTGCAGGGATGGTAAATAACTTAAGCAAGATGACAATGCTGGGGTTCCATTCAGACTTCTTTGACCCTAAAGTCCCTGCTTCTACCAGAATAAGGATCTAGGAAGAATGATGGAATTGTCAATGTATAATATAAAGTATTTGAAAATGTGTAACGGAAGCGGTAGAGGTCTTTTTTCTCTGACATGCAATTTTGCATTATAATGTAATGAATGGGTCTATTGTAAAGTTAGGAGAAAGTTCTCATGGAGGTGAGGGCAGGTGCTTTGGTGAGAGGATAGGTGTGGTAAAATTGTGACATACTCATTGACTCTTAGAGCTGAAAAATAATAAAAAAGAAGGTGAAAGGTGAGACGTGAGGATGGATTATAGATCCATTGAGTCCCGGGGTTTATTAAGGAGCTAGGAGAAGACAGGAAGTAAAAAGGAGAGTATCCTAGAGGGCAGATCCTAAAAGCAGGCTTGGAAACAGACCCTGGTGCAGTGGCCAAAGGAAACAAGACAGAAATGGTACAAAGAACACAGAATACTTTGATCAGGAGAATGTGGCCCAAGTTAGGAAACTTATACCAATCATGATCGATATGAGGGGTGATGCTTACAAAGTGGTTATAGTTCCACTCTCTTACTGGAAGCAAAAAGGTATTTTCCTCCAAAAACCATAGGAGGAAGAAACAAAGGCAACAAGTACTCAAGTTTGATCTAGGGTTAGTTAGCAGAAGTCAGGTAGACAAGACAAAGGCCAAGGTCTAATTGACTGGCCTTCCAACCCAAGGGCAGTGACAACATTTAGTCTCTTGGAGGGATTGCTGAGTAACTGGCAGATTCCAAGATAAATTGGCTACAGTCTCTGTCCCGGTCCCAACAAGACTGCCTTGTGAAGGGAGGGGGAAGGGAAGGAGACAAATGAGTAAGCAGATAAATCACAGACAGAACAGTGAGTTATAGAGTATCTATACATACATAGAAGGCACTTTGGAAATATAAAAACAGTCATGACTATTTGAATAGAAACACACAGAAAAGTGCTATATACTAACACAGTTACAGAAGAATTAATTCTTCCTGGTGGCTTTAAGGAAAACTTCATTGAGCAGGGGATGTTTGAGAGATTTTGAACGATGCGATTTTCTCCAGCCCAAGAATGAAATTACCTACCAAGAACAAGGATGAGGATGCTATGCCCTTGTTCTTTCACAGTAATATTCTAGAGCTAGAAGTATAATCTACTCAACCAGAAAAAGGCTCTCAAACTATAGACTCAACTACATCCTTCTCTTTCGACTAATATTAAAATGATCCAATGTAAACAGTTGCCTAGCTCCTGGGACATTAAACTTATAATGATGGCTTTCTTTGCACAAGTGTGTTTTGTTGTGGTGTCTACATCTACAGATAAAGCACGGGGGAACTACTGGAGCTCTACCTTCTCCAGCGGTGGTTGGAGAGAATTCTATGTGTCTCTAGTAGGTGAGAGGATCAAACATGAGGTGCATGAATGTATGTGTCTGTACAAAGGGTGGGGTGTTTATAGGCATCAGAGTCTGATCAAGGCCAAATACAGGAAAGAGGCTGTGACTCCTACTTACCTTGAGGCTTATTTAATCACCTTTTGTTTGGGGTCCCTGTGGGAAGACTGTGCTGTCCTGCTATTTAGCTAACAGCCTTTGCAGAGATCTGGCCTCAGTCAGGTCCAACTCTCTTAAACAAAAGATCACATCACATGTGAAGATGTTCTGCCTCCCATAGAGAGAGAGTTAAATGAGACAGTCTCTTCTTCCAGAGATCAGAGTTTAGTTTTTCAAATTGTTTTCTCTGGTCTAGGATATAGTGTAGAACATGTCTAGTTGGTTTGCCATTGCTTCTCAGCAGCTGCCCTATGGTGGAAAAAGTCAGGCGCAGTATGTACCCGAAACTGTAGAAATGTCAGCATGTGCTACACTGATATATTAATTCCAACACTGGTGATTCAGAAACACATATTGCATATACACCATATGGGCCTTAAATATTTATGAAACCTAAAAGTCACAAAAATAATTTTTTAGTGTAAAGGTTAAAAGTCTATTACTGTAAATTTTCATAAACTGTTTTAAGCATTTAATTTGTTTTCCAATTTACAGATTACTCTATTACTAAAAGGACACTTAAAAAAACTTAACTTTTATTAATTACCTACTCTGTAAAAGATACTATGTTAGCATTATGGAAGAATAAAAAGAATGCCAGGAATATGTGAGACTCTTACCTAGTGTTTCTTATGTTCTGTTTTTATCCCTTCTTGGATGGTAATTTTTCACTGTAGGATAAGAATTGAAAAGGAGAATATGAAAATCAGTTCACCCTATCTTTGCCAAGTGAAATGGCCTATAGGGGAAAGCAGAGGTTGGGAGAAGACTGTAAAGATATGATTGTAAAAACAAGTATCTTCAAATAAGGAAAACAACACTCCCCTCCCCCCCCCCACCCACTTAGCATGTTCTTCAAGCTTGGTGTAATGCTATAGTGATTTGGGATAATTTAGTCTAAAACGTCTAGGCTAGTAACCCAGAAACCTGGCTTCAAGCTATGGTTCTTACACTAATTAGTTGTATCTTATTTTCCTAACTGATAAGT
Source organism: Myotis daubentonii (assembly GCF_963259705.1). Classification (NCBI taxonomy): domain Eukaryota; kingdom Metazoa; phylum Chordata; class Mammalia; order Chiroptera; family Vespertilionidae; genus Myotis; species Myotis daubentonii. Next base: position 20,787,517 of record NC_081856.1, read on the forward strand.
GAGAGTGATTAGTTTATCCTTAAATTTGAGGTCATAAAGATTTCTAGCCTTTACATGTTTACAATGAAGACTTTATTTATTTATTTATTTTTTAATTGTTTTATTGCTTACAGTATTATAAAGAGTTTTACATATGTCTCCTTTTTTTCCCTGCCCTTGACAATCCCCTGGCCTCCCCTACCCCCCAGTGTCTTATGTCCATTGGTTATGCTTATATGTATGCATACAAGCCCTTCAGTTGATCTCTTACCCTCCCCTCCCACCCCCCAACCCTCCCCGGTCTTCCCGCTGTAGTTTGACAGTCTGTTTGAGGCTACTCTGCCTCTGTATCTATTTTTGTTCATAAGTTTATAATGGTCTTTATTATCCATAAATGAGTGAGATCATGTGGTATTTTTCCTTCATTGACTGGCTTATTTCACTTAGCATAATGCTCTCCAGTTCCATTCATGCTGTTGCAAATGGTAAGAATTCCTTCTTTTTTTTTACAGAAGCATAGTATTCCATCGTGTAGATGTACCACAGTTTTCTAATCCATTCAACTACTGATGGGCACTTAGGCTGTTTCCAGATCTTAGCTATGGTGAACTGTGCTGCTATGAACATAGGGGTGCATATATCCTTTCTGATTGGTGTTTCTGTTTTCTTGGGATATATTCCTAGAAGTGGGATCACAGGGTCAAATGGGAGTTCCATTTTCAGTTTTTTGAGGAAGCTCCGTACTGTCTTCCATAGTGGCTGCACCAGTCTGCATTCCCACCAGCAGTGCACGAGTGTTCCTTTTTCTCCACATCCTCTCCAGCACTTGTCGTTTGTTGATTTGTTGATGATAGCCATTCTGACAGGTGTGAGATGGTACCTCACTGTTGTTTTGATTTGCATTTCTCGGATGATTAGTGACTTTGAGCATGTTTTCATATGTCTCTTGGCTTTCTGAATGTCCTCTTTTGAAAGGTGTCTATTTAGGTCCTTTGCCCATTTTTTGATTGGATTGTTTATCTTCCTTTTGTTAAGTTGTATGAGTTCCCTATAAATGTTGGAGATTAAACCCTTATCAGTGATAACATTGGCAAATATGTTCTCCCATGCAGTGGGCTTTCTTGTTTTGTTGATGGTTTCTTTTGCTGTGCAGAAGCTTTTTATTTTGATGTAGTCCCATTTGTTTATTTTCTCTTTAGTTTCCAATGCCCTAGGAGCTGTATTGGTGAAGAAATTGCTTTGGCATATGTCTGAGATTTTGTTGCCTTTGGATTCTTCTAGTATTTTTATGGTTTCCCGTCGTACATTTAAGTCCTTTGTCCATTTTGAGTTTATTTTTGTGTATGGTGTAAGTTGGTGGTCTAGTTTCATTTTTTTTGCATGTATCTCTCCAATTTTCCCAACACCATTTATTGAACAGACTATCTTGACTCCATGGTATGTTCTTGCCTCCTTTGTCAAATATTAATTGAGCATATTGGTTCGGGTTGATTTCTGGGCTCTCTATTCTATTCCATTGATCTATATGTCTGTTCTTGTGCCAGTACCAGGCAGTTTTGAGAACAGTGGCTTTGTAATACAGCTTGATATCTGGTATTGAGATCCCACCTACTTTGTTCTTTCTCAGGATCGCTGCAGCTATTCGGGGTCTTTTTTTTATTCCAGATGAATTTTTGGAGAGTTTGTTCTAGGTCTGTGAAATATGCCTTTGGTATTTTAATGGGAAGTGCGTTGAATTTATAGATTGCTTTGGGTAGTATGGACATTTTAATGATGTTGATTCTACCAATCCAAGAACATGGTATGTTCTTCCATCTGTTTATGTCTTCCTCTATCTCTTTTTTCAACGTCCTGTAGTTTTCTGAGTAGAGGTCTTTTACCTCTTTAGTTAAGTTTATTCCTAGGTATCTTAATTTTTTTGGTGCGATGGTAAATGGGATTTTTTTTAAGTCTCCCTTTCTGTAAGTTTACTATTGGTGTATAGAAATGCCATAGATTTCTTGGCATTAATTTTGTACCCTGCTACATTGCCAAATTCATTTATTAAGTCTAATAGTTTTTTGATGGGGTCTTTAGGGTTTTTTATGTATAATATCATGTCATCTGCAAATAAGGACAGTTTTACTTCTTCTTTTCCAATTTGGATGCCTTTTATTTTTTCTTCTTGTCTAATTGCAATGGCTAATACTTCCAGTACTATGTTGAACAGGAGTGGTGAGAGTGGGCATCCCTGTCTTGTTCCTGTTCTTAGGGGAAATGGTGTTAGTTTTTGTCCATTGAGTACGATGTTGGCTGTGGGTTTGTCATATATGGCTTTTACTATGTTGAGGTATGATCCTTCTATTCCCACCTTGCTGAGAGTTTTTATCAAAAATGGGTGTTGGATTTTGTCAAATGCTTTTTCTGCATCAATTGATATGACTATGTAGTTTTTTTCTTTCAATTTATTTATGTGATGTATCACATTTATTGATTTGTGAATATTGTACCATCCTTGCATCCCTGGGATAAATCCTACTTGGTCATGGTGTATGATCTTTCTGATGTACTGCTAGATCTGATTTGCTAAGATTTTGTTGAGGATTTTGGCATCTATGTTCATGAGGGATATTGGCCTGTAATTCTCTTTCATTGTGTTGTCTTTACCTGGTTTTGGTATTAGGGTGACGCTGGCTTTATAGAATGAGCTTGGAAGTGTTCCTTCCTCTTGAATTTTTTGTAGTAGTCTGAGGAGGATAGGTTTTAGTTCTTCCTTGAATGTTTGGTAAAACTCCCCTGTGAAGCCGTCTGGTCCTGGGCTTTTGTTTGATGGAAGCTTTTTGATGACTGCTTTAATTTCTTCCATAGTTATTGGCCTATTGAGATTTTTAGATTCTTCCTGATTGAGTATTGGAATGTTGTATTTTTCTAGGAATATGTTCATTTCCTCCAGGTTGTCTAGTTTGTTGGAGTAGAGTTGTCCATAGTATTTTTTAACAATCATTTGTATTTCTGTGGAGCCTGGTGTTATTTCGACTTTATCATTTCTGATTTTGTTTATTTGGGTCCTTTCTCTTTGCTTCTTGGTGAGCCTGGCTAGAGGTTCATCAATCTTGTTTATCCTTTCAAAGAACCAGCTCTTGGTTTCATTGATTTTCTGTATTGTTTTTTTGGTCTCTATGTCATTTATTTCTGCTCTAATCTTTATTATCTCATTCCTTCTGCTCACTCTGGGCTTTTCTTGTTGCTCTCTTTCTAATTCTTTGAGATGTAGAGTTAGATGATTTACTACAATTTTTCTTGTTTTTTGAGATAGGCCTGTAGAGCTATAAACTTCCCTCTCAGGACTGCTTTCATTGTGTCTCATAGGTTTTGGATTGTAGTGTTTTCATTGTCATTAGTTTCAAGGATGTTTTTAATTTCTTCTTTGATCTCATTGGTAACCCAATCAATATTTAATAACATGCATTCAGCTTCCAAGTGTTTGAGTATTTTGGGTTGTTTTTATTGTAGTGTATTTCTAATATTATGCCATTGTGGTCTCAGAAGATGCTTGGTATGATTTAAATCTTTTTGAATTTGGGGAGACTTTGTTTGTGACCCAATATGTGGTCTATTTTTGAAAATGTCCCATGAGCACTTGAGAAGAACCTATATTCTGTGGCTTTGGGGTGAAGTGTTCTGAATATGTCAATTAAGTCCATCTGATCTAGTGAGTCATTTAGGATTGCTGTTTCTTTGCCAATTTTTTTGTCTAGAGGATTTATTCAGTGATGTCAGTGGTGTATTAAAGTCCCCTACTATGATTGTATTGTTGTTGATCTCTCCCTTAATATCTTCCAGGAGTTTTTTTTTATGTATTTGGTGCTCCTGCATTGGGTGCATATATGTTTATCAGGGTTATATCCTCTTGTTCGATTGATCCCTTTAGTATTATGAAGTGGCCTTCCTTATCTCTTGTTATGGCCTTCACTTTGAGGTCTATTTTGTCTGATATAAGTATTGCTACCCCAGCTTTTTTTTCATTTCCATTTGCCTGAAAGATATTTTTCCATCCCTTCACTTTCAGTCTGTGTGAGTCCCTTATTCTGAGGTGGGTCTCTTGTAGACAGCAAATATATGGGTCATGTTTTTTTATCCATTCAGCCACTCGATGTCTTGATTGGAGCATTTAGTCCATTTACGTTTAAAGTTATTATTGAAAAGTACTTGTTTGTAGCCATTTCTATTTTTTGTGTCTGTTTTCTTTCTTAAATTTTTATTTCTTCTTTTTATACCAGTCCCTTTAGCATTTCTTGCATTGCTGGCTTGGTGGTGATAAACTCCCTTAGCCTTTTTTTGTCTGTTAAGCTTCTTATTTCCCCTTCAATTTTGAATGATAGCCTTGCTGGATAGAGTATTCTTGGATTCAGACTTTTGTAAATTTGTATGGGCATGCGTCACTTTGTAAATTTCTATCCATTCTTTTCTGGCCTGATGTGTTTCTGTTGAGAAATCATTTGATAATCTAATGGGAGATCCCTTGTATGTAACTTTCCGTCTCTCTCTTGCAACCTGTAAGATTCTCTCTTTGTCCTGAACATTTGCCATGGTAATTATGATGTGTCTTGGTGTGGGTCTTTTCGGGTTCACCTTGTTTGGGACTCTGTGCTTGTGTGACTTTTTTCTCCCCCACCTCAGGGAAGTTTTCTGATATTATTTCCTCAAATAGGTTTTTCTAACCCTTGTTCCTCTTTCTGTTGTTCTGGCACCCCTATTATTCATATGTTGTTTCGTTTCATGTTGTCCCATAGCTCCCTTAGGCTCTCCTCCTGTCTTTTAATTTTTTCTCCAATTGCAGTTCAGTTTGTGTGTGTTTTGCTTCCCTGTCTTCTAATTCACTAATTCGGTCCTCTGCTTCTCCTAGTCTACTATTGAAACTTTCAATGGTGTTTTTTATTGCAGCTATATCACTCTTCATTTCTTCTTGGTTCCTTCATAAGTTATTGATTTTTTTCATCCATTTCTTTTTGATTCTTACATAAGTTGTTGATTTTTTCATCCGTTTCTTCTTGATTCTTGCATAAGTTGTTGATTTTTTCCTCCATCTGGTTTATGCACTCTAGGAACCTTAATCTGAATTCTTTTTCAGTCATGTTGCATGCCTCTGTTTCACTTAGCTGATTTTCTGGCTAGTCCTCCTTTTCTTTCCTTTGAGGGTTTCTTTGTCTGCCCATGTTTGATCTCACCGACATATCTAGACGTCAAGTCGTTCAGGGTTTGCTCCTTGAATGACAGTGGCTCCTCGGGCTGTGGTTGCTCCTCGGGCGGTTGTGGTAGCAGCTGCTCCTCAGTTCGCAGCAGCTCCTCTGGTGGGTGCTGTTCACAGCTGTGGTGGCTCCTCTGGCTGTTGGGGGGAGGCTTCACACACAGCTGCTACTCCTTGAACTGGGGTGGACCTCTCATGTGGCTACTGTTCCTTGAATGGGGGCTGGCTGCACATTGCTGTAGTTCCTCTGATGTGATGGGCTGCTTGTGGGGCTACTGCTCCTTGGACTTGGACAGGTTGATTGCAAGACTGCTGCTCCTCAGACGGGGGTGGGCTGCTTGCGCGGCTGCTGCTCTTTGGATGGGAGTGAGCTGCATGCGTGGCTGTTCCTCCTCGGACGGGGACGGGCCACTCACCTGGCTGCTGCTCATGGGACAGGTGCAGGCTGTTGTGGCTCTGTTCCTCGGACCAGTGTGTGCTGCGCAGGGCTGCCGCTCCTCAGACGTGGGTGGTCTGCTCGTGTGGCTGCTGCTCCTCTGACCGGGGTGGGCTGCTGCTTCTCCTCAAATGGGGATGGACTGCTCACAGAACTGCTGCTCCTCAGATGGGGGTGGGCTGCTCACACAGCTGCTATTCCTCGGATCGGGCAAGCTGCTCATTCGGCTGCTGCTGCTTGGATGAGGGCAAGATGCTTGTGCAGCTGCTGCTCCTCGGACTAGTGCAGGGTGCGGGCTGTTCGCAGCTGCTGCTCCTCGGATGGGGGCGGGCTGCACAGGGCTGCCGCTCCTCAGACATAGGTAGACTGCTCGTGTGGCTGTTGCTCCTCAGACAGGTTGGACTGCTCGCATGGTTGCTGCTCTTCGGACGGGGAAGTGGGCCGCTCACACAGCTGCTGCTCCTTGGACAGGGGCAGCCACATGAGGCTCCTGCTCTTAGGTCTGAGGCAGGCTGCTCACGGGGCTGATGCTCCTTGGACAAGAGCGTGCTGCTCACGTGTTTGCTTTTTTTTTTTGACACCGGCTCTGGGTCGGGAGGCCTGGGAGGCACAGGAAGGAGGAGGACTGTGTCCACAATGAAGACTAGGCTGCTGAGAACTAGGATCATATCTGTTGATCACTATGGTACAGGGTGGGGCAAAAGTAGTTTTACAGTTGTTTGTGTGGAAAATATTACCATAATTAATAAATAATGATACAAGAATAAACTCTGTGTTTTATGTACTTACAACTGTAAACCTCCTTTTGCCCTACCCTGTATACTACATACTTAGTACAATTCTGGGCATACAGACAACCTCAGACATAGTGTGGGTTTGGTTCCAGACCACCACATTAAAGAGAATATTTCAATAAAGTGAGTCATATGAATGTTTTGGTTTCCCAATATATAAAAAACTTATGTTTCCTCACTACAACAGTCTATTAAGTATGAGATAGTACTGTGTCTAAAAAATGTGTACATACTTTAATTAAAAATATTCTTTTGCCAAAAATGCTAAGCAACATCTGAGCCTTCAGCAAGTCATACTATTGTTGCTGATGAAGAGTCTTGCCTTGATGTTGATGCCTGCTGACTAATGAAGGTGGTGATTGCTGAAGGCTGGGTTGGCTGTGGCAGTTTCTTAACATAAGACAACAGTGACATTTGGCACATCAATTCCTTCTTTTCACAAAGGATTTTTCTGTAGCATATGATGCTGTTCCATAGCATCTTACTCACAGGAGAACTTTAAAAATTGGAGTCAGTTCTCTCAAACCCTGCCACTGCTTTATCAAATAAGTTTATGTACTAGTCTAAATCTGTTGCGGCCATTTTAGCAATCTTCATAGCATCTTCACCAAGAATA